>NW_008674826.1:32402-78323 GCF_000695815.1 Acanthisitta chloris
AGCAGGCATACTATTTCAGATTTTACTTATTGTAAAAATGAGTCACAGAGAAGTTAGAGTTGATTTCTTTCTCATGGATAAATAATCAGTGCATCTCACATCTTTTCCAATCAACTTTCTCATTTAGTTTTCCAGTGCTGATATAAATATAAAACATATTTCAAAGAGACTAAGGGTGTATTTATCTTCGTCAGGCTAGATACATGACTATTGTCTGAAGAAGACAATGTTCTGTTAGAAGAATTAAAAAGAAAAGCACACATATATATGTTTCTAAGCAATGAAGTTCATTATTCCTGTCATCATTACCATGGAACATTTTAATGTAGAAAGGTAAGTGCTGTTCTCTAAACTTAGTTCTGCAGAACAGGAGAGAGTTGAACCCTGTCCAGAGACTTACACAAAGCCTTGCCTAATCTCACACAGTTTGATGCACTAGGAATCACACCAAAGAGAAACCAAAGACATAGATTTTTCTGGACAACATACAAATATTTCTGAACAGAAATATTTAGGCCAGCAGTGGAAGCCTGGGGACATTTTCCTCATTGGAGCACAGCTTGAAAACTGCTGCATCCCTGGATGGTCCAAGGGGGAGTCTGAAAATTTGCATAGTGACATAAGAATAACTGTGCCATAATTTCCAATTCATCATGAGTCTGGTGCAATAGAAAGTCATCCCTGAAGCTGTTACAGCAGCACTTGGGATCTTGCATCACCCAGTCAGCTAACACACACAGCTGGTTTCCAAGGGGGCAGAAGAAATGCCAGTCACAGGTGGTTTAATGCAATGAACCATCCTGATTATTTCAGAAACGTCACAGAACAGATTACATGTTGTCCAAAATACTTTTTTTTTTTGTTAAACCTAACCTCATAGAAAATTTATACAAGAAAGAGTCTCTCAAAATAAATTACTAAAGTAACTGTGTCAGAGAGAAGATCTAACAGGAGTCAGAGATTTCAGCAATGCCTAGGTGAGCTTTATAATAAATCAGCCTTCCAGGTACTGCTGATCTTTAAAAGAAGGAAAGGTCTATCAGCAGAGTAACGATTCTGAATCCTCCTGTTGTTCTAAGACTCTGTAATGTCAAGTTTCACCACTGAGAAGTTTGGCAACTGAGCTACTAATGAAACTAAATATATTGAACATGGCATCAAGTAATTTCTCTGTTTCCCAGGTAGTATTATCATCTCTTCCCAGCAGCATTAACTTTTGTCAACTGCCGAATTTTTTTCTTTTTCCATCTTACACTTCTGCCTTGGGAAGACTCACCATAATGCACAGTGCACACCAGTGTAGAATTTTTTTCAGTTCAGTAGAAGCTTTTCAGTTTCAGTAGGATCAACAAAAATATACTAGTTTTCCTGTCTAAAATAAAAAATAAAGTTCTATCTTACAATGCTCTTCAATGGGTTTTCAGGGTTTAAGCATATTTTTTGCCCCAAAATACTAATAATGTTACCCCTTTGGCCCAAAAAAAAGCATGAAAATAATAATTACACTTTTACCTTTAGGATGAACCAACTGATAATCAAATAGTGGAAATAAACACTGATACGTAAGCATCATTAACATGAAGGCTCACTGATATATACCAGTAAATACAAGGTTCCTGGAGGAGCTTCCTGGGAAAATTCAATTTTACAGCTCCTGGGAAGACAGTTATTTACTACCTGGACCATCTGTTTCCAAACATGTAGAACAGGTAAAAATAATTTGTGGAGAATATATGGAAAAAGTAAGAGAACTGCTGCATAACGCCGGAGTAAAGAAAATCAAATATAATGCAATGTACATGTTGCAGTGAATGAAGATTTTCCATGGGTTATTTCTCTTTTTAAAAGCAGGCAAGATACAAATAAACACAAGACAGAAACAAGGATTTCTCTGCCTCCAGGGTTCTGCAAGCTGCAATACTACCTGACTGGCATTTCTTCCACAGGCAGCAGGATTTCATTTGAATTCTTTATTGGTTCATATTGGACAAAAAAGAAAATCACAAACCACTCAAATAAGAAGTCCTGTTGAAGTTTCCCTACTTTTCAAAGTACCAGAGAGGTTACCTTCAGCTACCACAAGTGAAAGGTTCTTTCAAGTCAGATGAAACCATGAGTTAATGATACAGGGTATCATGAAGTGGTGTTTCAAAGCCCTCACACGGTTTATCACTCAGCAGTACATGAACAAATATTAAGTAGTTCTTATACTGTTTTTAATTATTTTTTTAATGTGTGAAGGGAATAAAACACCAACTAAAACCCAACTGTAACCCCACAGTCACGTGTGGTAAACCAGAAAAATCAATACAAGATTATTTCAGCTATGAAAATGATGGGTCTCTGTCACTGGGTGCTGCAGTTGGGCTAGAACTCCTCAAAATATGATCCCTGAGGTGACTGACTCTCAGGGGTTGATCCCAGTCCCCATCACCTATGGCCTCAGTGCTGCATGTGTGCCTGGCAATATGTCATCCTTGACCCTCAGCATGGGGAAGCCAAAGCCCAGGATGCTGTCAGGCATTGAGCAGGGATGAAAGGACTCTGAGTGTGGGACAGAGGGGAGCTGCCTGCACAGCTGAGCTGAGGCCAGCCCAGTGTGGGGAACATCAGCCCTGGTTTAGGAACTGGCTCCCACACCATGCTGCTAGGTGTCCTGCCTCAGGCACAGCTCCATCCCAGCAGCCAAAGAGCTTTCAGACTGCAGCTGGCTTTCTACTTGGAGACCAGGAAAATTAACTGACTAACACCACTGTGATGAGACACCCACTGAGCTTGTGCTGTCCAGCAATCCTCTCACTAGCACTGCAGCAAGTACTTGACTATTGCTGCATTTACCGTGGATGAATTTACTGCAAGCTAGAAAATTACTCTGTAGCACAGCAGAAATGAAGCAGTGCACTGAACACTTTATCTAGGTAGAGAAGACCTTATCCAAATAGCATTACTAACATCTTGCAGAGACTTAATCCTCATCAAGACATTAAACTTTCGTGCAAGTCTCTGTTATGTGAGCTTGAAGAGAGTCTCGGAACAAGTCTATGGGTCTTTTCTTTCCCCCTCATTTTTATTCTTATAAAATACACCTGTCTAATCACTTACACTCAGTGAAAGAGAAAACATTGCCACTACTCATCTCCTGGGACTGTGACTGTGCTGCTTGCCTCTCTGACACCCTCTGCCCAGCTCCCACAGCCTGTCTGACAGCTCTGGGCTGCCATGTGAAATATGCACCACTCTTACCTCCCCAGCATAGAAAAGGCAATGGAATTCACAACCTGAAGAGACTGCATAATCACACCAGCAGATACCAGTCACTGAAGTGCTCCCACATTACCAGAACAAGCAGAACACAGGGAACTGTAATGCCTTTCGGCAATGCTGCTTGTTCCCAGTGTCAAGGGGAGAGGGAACAGCACAGCCCTACCCATTATCTACACGGCATACATTTCTGAAAGTACAGCTTCACCCCAGGTACTCAGATCAACACAATCTATACATGCCCCTCTTTGTCTCAAGGCCATGGTTTTATGTCTCTGAGACCAGCAGTGCAAAAAGACTCAAGTAAAAAGACATAGAAATATGGTATCAATTGAGAAATGAGAGAACAGATTCCATTTCCTATTTAAGGTAGAAAGCTGCTATCATAATTGCATTATATAGGGTTTCTTCCTTCACAGCGTCTGAGACTAGGGTAGTTAGAACTGTGAAAGCAAGAAAGAAAACAGCTCTCAGGTGCAGTGTTGTATTGATAATAAAGATGGTGCAATACTAAAGAAGAATTTAAAAATGGGAAAAGAGGATGACCCCTATATTTTATCCAACTAAAGTCACAGGAGACTAGAGAGCAGTTAAATACCAAGACTGCAGTTTGGCTAAAACCTCTCGATAAACACCTGCCACCTTGCAAAAATCACTAGCAGCTTTTTCTAATGACGTGAAGGAATCAAAACCTATGTCTGAAATCTCTGCTTTAACAGAAGTGTGGATTGCTGGAATCCCTTGGGCAGAAAATGTTGAGGGCAGGTAAAGCCATAATATAATAGATTAAGACCAAAGGACAAAGCATTTTGACACTGAAGTTGACTTGTGAAATCATGACAGAGAAGAAGATGAGATGAGAATTCTGAAATCAGTCAGAGAATTCTGCTTCTTTGAGACATGGGGGCAAGGAAAGAGTCAGCAGAAAAAAAAAAAAGGGGAAAAGACACTAAATAAACATATCCTATGAGCTCTTATAATAGTGGGATTGTAGTCACCTACATAGAAAAGAGGCTTCTTGGCAATTCTCCCTGTATGATATAGGTATAGGCTACATGCAGATCAGCAAATAATTTGGAACAATATGAACAGATCAGTGGATGAGAGTAGGAGGCCCTACACGCTCTGTTCTACACCGTATGCTGTCTGGAGGCAGTAAATTTGGATTAGATTTAGTCTGACACACCTGGATCAAGATTCCCCCCATCCCTGTGCTTTGAAGCAACCCACGGACCAGTCATTGTTTCCACCTCTCACATGCCCACTAGAAGAGGAATCCAATTTGCATCAACTTGGCAAGACACTTACAATAGAGCAGATATTATGTTGCAATTCCACATTTGAAAAATCCACTAAGATTAGTTTGATTTGATATTGCACTTATGATACAGAGTTACAGCACACAATCTTCCTATTTCTGAATTACTATGCAAGAAAAACCTGCACTAAGCCCTCTGTAGAGACATGCTTAACATGTCAAGATTTCTCTGCAAGGACCTTTTATCAACCACATTTTCTAAGGAACATTCAGAAAAAAAGAAGTTCTCAAGCTTAAGAAATTCCAAAGTCAAGGGAATATATTTTTCCCTAATCATCTGTGGCATTTTTAATGAAAGTTATTTTCATTATATTGTTACAAGCAAATTAGAGCTATCTATAGTTTTAGGCAGTGGGATGCTTATTAGGTGTCCACACTTATGGAATGAACCAAGATCAAATTACTTTATAAAACACTTATCTAGTCAAATTGTTGCTGTTAGGTAGCTGTGACTCTCCATGCCAATAACAGGCATCTTAGAAATTTTTTCAAAAAATAAAAAATTAAGATATCCATTCTCTTTTTTTTTAACTTTCTTGCATCTGGTATGTGTGAAAGATTTTAATTTACACTCATTTGTCAACTCAGACAACTTCACTAATGGGGGAACTTATTCTAATAACAAAAAATCAATCTGCACTTTCAGAAGTGTGTCACAAGGTTGGTATATGCACATGGCACCTGGATCAGGAATAAGTATGATATATTTTTTACACACAACTCTCAAAAATTAGGCTACCTTTGACATAGTTCTAAAGGCATATGAATGTCCAGGTAGCAAAGATTTTATTTTAAATGAGTGTATTGGAAGGAAATAGTCACCAACATGGGAAGGCAGAGGAGATGTTAAACTGGACAGTTAAACATGGTATAGGAAGGGATCATAAACCCAGTAACCTTGTACACTGACAATGTTGACCATGGAGTTTTTAATCTTTTAAAGTCACTTGCAGTCAATGTTACATACACTGAGATGATCAGTACCAACAACCAATGGTGATAATAGTGTTCTGTACAGTATCTGCTGCTGTGCCTTTCAATGTGCTTCAGAAATGAAGCCCAATAAGGTAAGGATGTTATCAGAATTTTACATCACAAACTGAAACACAGAGAGCAATGAATTAATATGGAATTGTATGCCCAAACCCTGGTCCCTTGGCTTCACTCTGGTCTTTTTCTTCTTCCAACAGGCCTTCCTCATCTGGCTCATGTTTCTCCAGTCACAACAAACTAAAACACATGAGAACTAACTCCAGTGGGCACTAACAGAAAGTACATCACTTTTAACTCCTGTTTCAAATGGATTTGGTTTGGTTGTTTGTTGTCTTTTTTTAAAATGCAGAATATTTGAACAATATCTTTCACTAAGCAGAAACAAATGGGGCAACTTCTACATTGGATAAAGATCTGGAAATGCAGTATCATTCAGCCTGACCTTTTAGCTAGCTGTTAAAAAAAAAGCAAACAACAAAAAACCCCAACCAAACCCCCCACAGCTGATCACAGATTTTCAAAATGATACATAACACAAGTCCTGCCCATGAGAGAGTTTATATTTTTAGGTTAATGTCCAGTTAGCATGTTTTAACAGGAATGCAAGAGCAAAAGCTACTCTCTACAGGGCATGCAAGTCAATCATCCTTAAAGCTTAAGGACTGTTCCATGCATATTTTCTGCATCATAAAAATAGTCCAGAATAAACCCCAAACTACACATCAGTGTAGGATGCTGACAGACATCTTGATACAGTTTCTCTATTTCAATTTACTTGTATATTGTTTGATACAAGCTCAGGGAAACATGGCAAGCTGTGCCATGAGCAGAGGGGAAGAGAACCAACTCTGGTGCTGTATGCTGTCTTTTTATTAACTGAGACTCCACAAAACTCTAAATTTATGAAATACTCAAGAAAAATTATTAAATTATTCATCAGTGATAAGACAATTAAGAAGCAAACTAAGGAGCAAGTGGAAGCTTGGTCCTGAGGGAGAACAGCTGGTCTTCTCATTAAAAGTATGTTTTGGCAGCAAAACACCCTCTGAACAGAGGGAACCTGCTGCTAAAGCAGCCTCAGAGTCAAATTTAGGAGCAAGTGACAAAGACAGAGCGATGTGAAGGGTAAGGTGGGTGTGCTCTGGGTATCAGTGTGTGGCCAGTGCAAGCTGCACACCCCCTGTTTTTTGGTGAAGAGGTGCTGTGACTTTATTGCACTTTGGAGACACAACACGAGATGGGAACTGCCTCAGCCACTCGCCAGCTTTGTGCTGATGAGGCAGACTACAAAGAAATTAGCTTAAAACTCAAGGAAAGATGTTGTTCGTACCAAAAAAATCAACAGCTGAGCACAGAATCTAGTGGTGAGGGTGGTGTCCAAGTCACTAAGTCACTCTGCAGCCCTGGCTCAGATCCCTTGTTTATCAAACAGAGAAGCATCCTGCAGACTCCCAAATTCCACTGCTGCAGTACATAATTAGTGACAAGTATGATCTGTGTTTTTTAACGATAATATCCTTAAAACATGTCTACAGCAAATAAACCCATTTCTACAGCATCTGCTGAAATATGAAATCCCCACTCACTGGCACACCTTGTTCTATGTTTTTGAGAAACTTTTTCATATAACATCAGGGTCCATAAATTTTTTTTTGACATAGAAATACAAAATTAGATACTTCATCTTAATTTTGTACAATCTTACCTCCTACTTTGATAAAAAGTTGCTAAGAATTTACCTCCCTAAATTTACCTCTTCTTTCTCATATTTCCCCACGTGTGTGGAGTATCTTCACTGCTGAGAGCAGAAAGTCACAACAGGATTTTTCCTAATCAAATAATTCTGCTTAAAACTGTTCCTCCAGTTCTTGCACAGATTCAAACATCTTGCATAACTGGCAGGAATTCTGACATCTCTGCACAGCACCAAGTTCCTCTCAGCCTGTTTCGAAACCTGATTCATCACATAAAATATAACAATTCCCACTCCAATCTTTCTGTACCTCTTTGTTCACTTAGGTCAGCTGGCAAAATAAGCATGTTAGCCTTTTCTCTGCTCTAGATATGTCATACCAAAGTGGGTTTTGCATAAAAAGAAATGGCAAGCTACTATCTTTGTAACGTCTTTAGAGCCTCGGTTATAAATACTTCAGATGATGCTCAGACAAACTCAAATGATGCAGATTTCAGCTCTTCACATGAACAGCAGGGAAAGTTATAGATTCAGTTTGAGTCAGACCTATACTAATTTAATGATGATCAACAAGGAAGGAAGCGTAGATAACACAGAATTTCTGAAGTGATGGAATTTCTACATATTGCAGTAAAATTTATTAGGTACACGGAGTTATCTGGACATATACAAGTACTGGGTTTACAGGAATACACAGGACAACACTCTGATGTACAAAAATGATCCCCACCTGCCCAAGAAGAAACACTGAGCAGGTGAAGCAGGTAAACCCTGCTGGCCCTGAGACGGGCTCCCAGTGGAGCCACTGTGCCAGGCTGGGCTGTGGGACCAGGGACAGGCACAGCCCTGTCCTTGGACAGATCAGCCACAGCCACCACAGGGGGGGAAGATGTGAAGAGAGGAGTGGCAAAGGCAGTAGAGGATCTGCTGTCAGCTCTACCTTTCTCAGGTGAGAAGGAGCCACAAGGAGAAAGACGAGCACAAGGGCAGAGCAGGTCAGCTGGAAAAGGAGGAAAAGAAAAAAAAGTGCAGAGCTCCTCCAAGACTGTTGCATTTATCTTCAGGCAAGATTCTGTTTAAATTAAAAGAGAGGGAAACAACCAGGAGAGCTGAGAAGGATGGGACAAGGAAATTGTGTAGGTAGAAGGAATTCAGTATTGAGCAGGGTAAACTCAACTTCTTACTCCAGGTATATCTCTGTGGCTGTATCACATATAGCTGGCTCACACACTATAGACACAGCTATACCTGTAAGTACTTATAAATACACATCCATCCCTTTTTGATTAGTGCTACAGACATGCAGCATTTTGTGTTATGTACACCTTTCCCTTAGTCCCAGTTATGCTGTCATGTTTCCGAATTCAGAGACATTACTATGAGGTCCTCTGACACAGACTTCTTAAACCTCAGGACTGTTTTGGACGGGGTTTAAAAATAGGGAGTCCACAGGAATGCACCTGTAAAACAGTGAATTAAAAAGATACTTGCATAGAAACATCATTATTCTTTCATCATTGAGGCTTTTACAAAACAATAGTATTTTTATTTCTCAAGACGTAGCAGTTTTTGCAAAAAAAATGCTTCAGTTAAGGGAAAAATACCCAAACCTGTGATCTTAAGCCATGTTAAAGAAATTATTTTAACCCTACTGCTTAAGACATACAGTTGGAAGGGACTGCCTCACCTGGAGCAAAGGCTGATAAAAGGAATTCTTTGAATCCCAACACTTCAAGATACCATTTTTGGAGTGAATCCTATTCAAAGCAAGCAATGACAAGACAAAATTAATACTTCTATATGTTGTTCTATACTCATAAAAAATAGATTGTTATTTCCTAAGCTAACATAAACTGATCTGGCTCTTCTTTATGCATTAACAATTAATATGGATTCTGCTCATAGACATCTGTAATGCTTTGGGCTATATTTATGGTGTGATAATTGTCATTTTGAGACAAAGAACACCAAGATGATAGAAAGACATAGCTGAACTGTTCACTCATGTTCCTGTCTAAGGGCCAACAGGGTTATCTTGTTACAAAATACTGCCCCAAGCAATGAAAAGTTTCATAAATCTTTTTTCTACCGCTGTTGTCAGCTTCTATTTTTGCCTGTGGCTGAATGTGATTATAATCTGTTTTCAGTGTACAAGAAAACAAAGTGATCTAGAATATAATGACTGGGGAACATTTTGGAGCCCTCCTGAGCTGCAGGATATTTCCAGCTGCTAACATAGCTGATAACGGACTTAATAGAGCTAATGATTTCTAATACCACTAACACAAGGCTATTTTCACAGTGGGTAAATAATGACTCTTTTGTTTTGGAAATAGTTAAGGAGTCATGTAGATGTTTGATACGTACATGATACAGTATAAATGAAGCAGTATTTGGGTAACTAATGGTAGATTGCACTATAGCTAGAAGATAATATACTTTTTTGTTTCCTTCTAAGAACTTAGAAGTTTATAACCCTGTTAACACCACTGTGACAGCAAGGAGATTTCACTGTAAACAATTACAAGTAATGTTTTAATCTAAGCATAAAAACACAGTGCACTGCATCTTTGTTTTTATGTTGGTAATTAATATTGCAAATCTTCACTAGAAATAAAATAAAAACTAATTGGATAGTAAAAGAAATTTTCTTCAGGGTTGAATGCAAAAACTGCAAACTATGAATACCACATATGCCTACAGTATTTTACTTGATCATGACTGTATGTTTCTGATGAGGATTAACAATATTTATTGGTTTCCTCCTTTCCCAGTGTGTAATCTGTGTTCCCCATTCAAAGGCATGTGCTCCCACCGGGGAGAACTCCACTCCATAGGCTGCAAGATTGCTTGCAGGGTTTTTTTTTTAAATATGACATTGTATACAAAATATTTCCTGTAGTAAAAATGCATTTCTTTTCACTTCTCTCCAGAAGCTACAGAATTCCCACATAGGTTGTACATACGAATCTTTTATTTTTCCTTCAAGACATTTGAGCATTATTTCACATTAAGTTCATGGTAGCTTCTTAACAAGAACAAAGATGGTTAATTATAACTCTGATGAAGGCAACAAGGTAAGGTTTAAATAAAATAATTCAAGCTAGACAGAGCTCCTAAAGTCAAAATGAAAGAAATAACAGGACTTGCAGTGTGAACAGAGGATAATAAATTGTGTAATGCAATAAAGCACTATGTACCCATTATAAAATTTATAGATTTTAGGAAAGCATATGATAACCCCCATTGTGATTCTTTTTCACATATCTTGAAATATTACAGGAAGCAAGCAAAAATAATTAAATTTACCTAACTGTATTTCAAGGCAGAGCTTCAGTGGTTAAAGAAAATGCAAACTTAAGCAAAGAGTCTAATACGGCTGCTGGTGTCAAACTGAGAATGCAATCTTGTCTCTGCTTTGTCTCTGCCATTGCTTCATTATAAGAAGAAATTGTAGATTGGAACAACAGAAATATTTCATGGTCTAAGAGTTAATAGCAGATTTTTGTTTGTGCTGGTGATACAGCAGTTCTAAATGACAGGTCAAACATGCAAGGAACAGCACGAGATTGTTCCACATCACAAATAAATCAGGTTAAATATTATGAAAAACAAATCTAGTAGGAACTACAGGTTCCAAATAAGGTTTTGTATTAGAAGGCAAAGAAACACAGGGTTTGTAAATTCATATAGTTGACAGACATGAGCAAACCAATGGATATAATCATAAGGAAAGAATACCATGATCAAGTGCTGTGACAACTGCAATCACTAACTTCAATAACTTGCTCAAATGTTTCTTCTCCCTTAACACAGAGACAGCAAAACAGGAAAGCCAGAAGATGCTAATGCTTCCAGAAAATATTAGGTATCATTTAATTGAATTACTAAACTAAGTAATCAAACAAATCAACTTTTTTATTATTTTTTATAGTACCAGAAGAAAAAGACAGAAGTTCAAGAGACATCAAAAACTAAGCTACAGTAAGAACACAGCTGCCAATTTGAGAAGGATGTCAAAGACCTACACAACCTTGAAACCAAGAATATTGAGCAAGTTTGAGAACAAGACAGCTAAGCTTCTCAAAGTATAAGAATTAAGGATTGCATAATTAAAACCAGTGACAGTATCACAAGGCAGAGCTATATTACATGCATTAGCATATAAAAATGAAAAAGTAGGTATTTTGGAGATCAAGGAGCTCTTCTGTATTGATACAGGAGCTGTAATGCTAACTAAAATTAGATTCAAACATGTAGATCAGGAATTTTCAGTAGGAAAAGACAGATGTTAGAGAAAAAGGTAATAATCAGACAGTGAATTCAATATTTTAATTTGAAAAATGTTTATGGAAAGGGAAAAAATCTAGTAGAGAGTACTTAACAAAAGGTCTTGATAATTGAGAAGGTATAGAGGGAGCAAATCTTGCTGAGTCTGAAAGTTTTTATCTTTTCTTAAAAATAATTAAAATGCAATATACTGGGCAGTCCTTCAAAAGGAAGCAAATCTATGTGACAGGTGGTGGGATAGAAGATGCAATTCAGTGTTGCCAAATGCAAAAGCAAGTTGAAATTCTTCTATTAACTGTTGATATTAAAGTATGTGCATGAACACCAAGAAGAAAAAGGTGTGGAGGGATGAATTTGGCCTGTGAACAGGCCAAGGAAAAAGAAGTGTAATACAGTAGATATTCCTGCATAACATTCTAAATGCATAACAATGGAGGAAAGTAAAAATGAAACCTATCTGCTAAGCTCTGACATCAAGTGATGGCCTGATGCAACCTACTATAGAAGAGAAAGACAACCATGGTCTGACTTACGACAAGTCTTTCACTAACCTACAAGAACATGTCAAGTTAGGGAACACAGCATCATTCACTCGTGCTGGGTGGAAGGTGTTCTGTGTAATCCCACATCCATCCTGCCTCGTTCATGCTTAGCCTTGTGAAACAGCTACAGAAGATTTAAAATGTCTGCTTAACACAACAGTTCTCTGTAAACCTAGATTAGCATTTAGCACGTGACTCTTACAGCATCCTTGGCTGCAGACAGAACTGAGCCACTCTCACTGAGAGCAGAGCAAACACACAACTACTAAGAACCATAACACACCCCTGAACTGGCACACAGTCTGCTGGGATCCAGAGTCACAGTGCCAAACATGCTCCCCAAAACCCCCATTTGTGTCTTTGTGAACACAATCCCAGCATTTCTTTATTGACTATGTCCACAAAAAGTTTGTTCTATTTATGCAATGTGGACTCAGGTAAGAAATCTTACTAATTTTGTGAAAGAACTAAGAATTGGAAAAACTACAAGCTGTGCAGACACACTTTTGATGCTTAAGTCTCAGCTGGGTGAAGACAGTGTTTCAAACTCAGTCAGTAACCTCTTGCACTGACTTCCTACACTGGTGTTTTAGTGAGACACTTGTGTATGTCTGGCTAAGGCAGCTGAGAACAGCTGCTTGCTGTGACGTGACAAGCACAGGATCTGGCCTGGTGAAGTGATATGTCTTGGACTAATAAAGAAAAGAAACCTACCAAAAGGGTCAGGCAGCCAAAAGGTGGCTTGTGATTGACTCCCCAGACACAGCCATGAATACAATCCGTGGTTCCAGACTGACAGTCAGGTATACACAAGGATGGGCATTTTTTCAGCAGTCATAGCCCAACATTTGTGCTGGGAGATCACCTACACTGCCAAAACACACAGCAACATAATTCTCCCCTGGCATATATTCAACAATTATGTGGGAAACCCAAATGCCAAGTCACAATAACAGTCAGACATGTTGATGAGCCCAATGGGTAATTTTTTAAGTGTGCAGGTCTGTTTCAAAAAGACTGCATGCACATCTACTGCAGAGAGATCAGATTGCTGCCTGGATGATACTGAACTGAGTGTCTCTGCAGATGGTCCAGCAGCAACATATCTTGGAAGCTGTTTCTTGCAGCACCTACCACTCCTGTGGCTTTTCCCATGTGGGCAGTATGGTCAAGATCCAGTGCCCAGGGAGTAGGCCAGGCTGGGGCACTCTGAGCTCTACAATGAGTGGCAAGTGTCTGGTAAGTTCAGTGTCCTTCTAGTTCATGCCAAAAGATCCCTAACTTCTCAAAGAGACTGAGGTATCCCCAACTCCAAATGCAGAAGTCCTTGTGCCCATATTCTTAGCACAGTTTATAGTTGGACTGAATAGAAGGAAGGTGCAGCTTCTTGTTCAATCCAGCTACTGGGCATTATATATATATTATGCTTTTCACTTATTAGTCAAGCCAGTTATTGGTATATATTGCTCAAATGAACTGCAGCATCAACAGAGCAAAATAATAACAAAGGCATCACTTAGCCACAGCCTAAGTACTGATATTACTGTCATAAAATGATACACAATAATAACATTACCTTCAATTTTCTAACACTTCGATATTTTTCAGTGAAAGACAATACTCTTCTGCTCTCATTTTTTGGTAATTCACAAGACTCATACTAACCAGTTCAAATGCAAGTGTAGTGCATTTGTTCTTCAGGTATTATTAGTTTACACATCTGATTTTTTTAACTCTGAGCAATTAGAAGCCCAGCGCCCTGCAAACAAAGCTGCTGGTCAGGGAGATGTTGCATAGTGAAAACAGAATCAGGCTTCTCAAGATTAAAAATTAAAGAGCTACAGGCATTGTTTATTCACATTTGATAAGGCTGTAGGAGAGAGGCATGCTGTCTGCCTCAGTTTTTATGGGGGATGTGGAAGAAACAAAAAGAAAACTCACAATTCCTAAGAGCTAGAAATAGCTTATCATTTATTTGCATCCCTGAATTATCTATCTGCTGTCAGGCCCGTGCAGGCACTCTGCTAGGCTGCTCCCACCCCACAGAGCAGGACACCTCTGAAAAAGGACAATCTATTTCCTTTCTCTTTGTCTTTCTAAATATCATGGACTCTCCAAAACTGTGTTTATTTTTTTGAAGTACAACCAACAGTAATGGCTATATGAGAAAAGGAAAAAATAAGGGACTGAAATGGAAGGGGGAAAGACTGTCACTGAGACACACACTGCTGGAGGAAACACAAGAAATGTATTCACTTACTTTGATGTTTCATGATGGGAGAGCTTCCAGACCTGAACAAGGCAGGCGATTATTATCTTTGTCTTTATATATATATATCTATATGGATATATATATCTATATGTCACTGCTATTACCAGTAACTCAATCAACAGTTTAAATGCACACGCACTTCCTTATGACATTTCTCCTATTAGTCTATCAAATCTTGACACAGATTTCTTCCTTCCTAAACATATCCATCATTACTGTTTCCTACCAAGCTGGTGACTGTCACCTCCTAATCAGTCGGCATTTATCCCGAGATATACATGAAGGCAAACAGCCTTTTCCTCCCACGCCACGTTCTTCTGTACAGTGCATTATGTTTCCCTCCTAAGAAGGCATAGTGTGCCACCACCAGAGTTTGCAACAAATGGTGAACTCGTGGTGCATGGAATTTACCCCAAGCCAAACAGAAGGGTCACTGGGGCACTGGAAGGCTGTGTAGTGGGTCACAGGTGTTAGTCTACAGACAGGGACAAGGAGCAGGCAGGTGCCCTAGCTATCTCGTTTCTTTATCCCTGCTCACCTCTGATTATTTTATTGGGTACCCATTATCAGCCTTCATACCTAAATTGATCAATCGAGTACTGCAGAGCCTGTTTCCACGCCTGCTCTCTGATTGCCCTCATTATTCCTCTTTCCAACAGAGAGAGATTCATTACTCAGTACGTAAAACTGACTTGTTCCAGCTCTTTGCTTATAGCCCCAAATCTGTCACCACACACAGATTATGCCACTATTTCGTACTTACTAAACTGTTTGACATCACAGCTTTTAGCTGAGCAGATATAGGGAAGGAATTGAACACAAACTGTTAAAATGATTATTAGAAAGCAAAAAAATCCCCAGGAAGCATAACAGCTTCCTGAGGCTGCTAGAAATCCCAACATTTCTTGTTTAATTCTCATTTATACCACCAAGTTTTCAAGCTAGTCAGTTGAGAAAATTAGAACAAAAACTACTGTTTACAAAGCCAGGAGTACCTGTAGAGCAGCCCATGCTCTACAGCTCTCTGGACTTTACTCAGCTCCCTGCTAAGAATAAGGAATAATGTTTTGAAACCATCATTAGCTTCCATTCTGTGACTTCCCTTCCGTCGCCACGCTATTCCTCTATGTAAATGGGATTTATTTATTCATAGGCACTGGCATACCATTACTTTTGTCAAAGCTGGTCTCGCACATACTGTTGTCTCTGCGTCCTTATAAACGAAGTGGAAAAGCAATTAAGCCGGGGCGGCTCGCGGGGCGGGGGCAGCCGCGCTCTTGCTAACACCATCTCCGTAGGCGGACGCGAGTGCAGAGTGACTGCATCGCTGTGTAGAGGCAGATAAGAGAAGTGACACAGATTAAAACAAATTGTTGATCCGTACCAGAGAGGAGCTAGGCAAACAATAGCAGTAAAAGCATAAATGTCAATTTGGAATGATAAAGGATACAATCTCAATGTAATATGAGAGGCCCCCAGACAAAAGGGAGAAATAGAAATTACACATTACTCAAGTACCAGATGCAATAAACAAACAAATATGTAAACACGCGCATGAATATGCATATGGAAAAATTCAGATCATGGGATTGATGGCTCAAGTAACTAGATTTCAAAGTAAAATACCAAAACATTTCCAAAACGTTTGCTAGATTTGAAGCAAAAAAATTTTATTTATACTCCTGGTAATTTTATTTTAATTTTGAATAACCTGCAAGTGCCTCAACACATGCCTTCCCCTACATCCTGCATTTGCATATTAATGGCACAACTGTCCATAAGACACAAACCCATGCCAGGAGATAAAAAGCAAGCTTCTTGCTAGAAAGTATCTGCTGAAAGAGCTGTCAAAAGGGTTCTCTAATTGCTTTCAGAATTTCCTATCTGCTTCCCCTTCCCTTTTTCTAGTACCCTAGAGCAGTTTGCCAGATGAACTATGAAGTTTCAAAGTTCATTTAAATAATCTTATGCCTATTCTAGCCTTGGCAAAAAAATCAAATAGTTTCATCCAAACTCTATGACATAATAACTAGTCACACAGGTCAGTTAAAAGACCTGCCCAAAATTCACTTATCACAGTCAGCCTTGATAGCAGTATTGCCACATTCTACCTGACACCATTTGATGAACCAAACCTTCATTTTGCTATGGGAACATAAGACATCTAAGAAGTTTAAATTTAACTTAATAAAAAAAGGTCACAAATGTGAATGAAATTATCACAAGCTACACATAGGAATCAGTTTCTAAAGCACAGCACTGTAACAAAAATGTCCACAGTGCCACCAAACTGGGGGAGATCTCATTTAAGATTTTGACCTTTATCTGGGGTTGTTTGCAGAGACCCATCAACAAAAATCAACACAAAACCAAATTAGCCAAAAATGTGTATATACAGACATACTCAGCTACACACAAACACCTCAGCTAGTGTCATTACACAATAGCTGTGGCACAATTGATGCTATGACAATTTGCACATTTAAATGATGATATATTCCAGGTGCCTGGAGGGACCACAATAAGAAATGATAGCAGTGGCCATCAGTACTGTCAGTACAGCTGTTGACTCAACTCTCTCCTTAGTTTAACATTTCAAACTCTTACCTTCAGACATTTAGAGCTGAGAGAAGACATTTTATTTCTCCAAGTCTGAAATGCAGTTCCTATTTGAAATGCAGTCTCCAAACATCAGATGAATAATTTCAGATTAATGTAATACGGCATTACCACTGCTGTGTTGGAGTCCTTCAGGAGGATCTCTGTAACTACTGGAAGCCACTGTTCAAAACTCTGCTATCAGGCAATTATATACCACCTGACATCTAACATCTTGCAAGGCAATCTCACTTTTGGGCATTAAGAATCAGCTGTTTAAATCTCATTTTATGAAAGACATAATATTGTTCTTTCAAGTATTCGTTGTAGAAATGTGAGCTTCTACCCAGTCTGCCTTATAACCTAAGGTTTCCATTCACAACTGTTCTGTATTCCAGTAAAGTAAACTTCCTTTTCATTTATAACCAAACAGCACTGATACTTCGTATTTTCAGAATTCTAATTTTTGCTTGTATCCTAGAGATGTATTAAAAGGAAATCTCAATATGCAATACATCTCTTTCAAATACAGCACCCATTCATCATTATTCTGAGCAAAAATGAACATTTGTTCTGTAAACATTCTATTATTTTCTGCATAGCGATTTTTTAATATTTGTCTTATTCTTAAAGATGTAAATAAAGATTCATTTCAATTCAGCTGCTCCTATGCTGTTTTTCTGAAGATTAATAAAACTGATAAAAGCATTTGAATGACAAAGGAATATATAAATTTACATGGTCACCATTTTTTGGACAAGTTTTCCATCTGTACATACACCCTATGCACTACAAACTCCACCGACTACGAATTTTGCTCTGTGTTGTCTGGGGTTTTATCATTGGAACACCCCCAAACTGCCTGGTCACCATTCTACAAGAATCTTGCTTTGAAAAGTGTCAGGGAAAAGGCTTACACTTTTCCACGAAGACAGGCAGAGGGAATGTTCTGGTTTGTCTGTATTAAGGAGAGGAATGTTCTGTTGGAACAGCCAGAATAGCCTGTGCTTGCAGCACTGATAAGGCACGTGGAAGTGCAGTGACTCTCAGTGAAATGCTTGTTGCCATCCCTGCGTCCGTGTACATAACAGCTTTAGTTCGCTTTCCAAATTTCCCATTTTCAGTGACTGTGGAGTTGGTTGCTGTCTGGATCAAAGACAGGCTTTCCTCTCTCCCCTGTAACCAGGGCTCTAGGCGACTCTAAACCACATGTCTATGACTGGCAATACAGTAATACCACACTAATAGCACATTTTCCCTCTGCTGTAGGCACCAGTGGTGAAATCACCAGCAAAGCCTCTCTGCAGCAGCAATGGAATAGACAGGAAAGCCTGGCCATGGCTAAGGTGCTACCACCTGCTCAAAGAGCTGCATTCCCTTCTCTCCAGCCACCAACTGTAGCAGGAAGAAGCGCCTGAATGTGTAGGATCCACAAAGCCTGAGGATCTCAGATCAGCTGATGCTGGGACTTCTCAGTCAAGAAAATAGGAAGTCTGGGACTGAGGGCTAGAAAGGATTGAGGCAGGATAAGGAGCTGGGAAACAGAAAGCTGTCAGTCAGGGGGATGGAAGAGAGAGAACAAAATGAGGTGATGGGAGAAACATGACAGAAAAGTAGACCTAACAAAGGGGAGAAAGAGGGACACATTTGAAGATCCCAGTAGAGGAAAGAGGGACTGAAAACTACTGAGAAAGAAATGAAAAACCAAAACAACATAAACCACACACACAGAGCTAGATAAAGGAATGTGTGGAAGTCAATTCATAAGAATCACTAGAAGATGATCAAGGGAAATGAGAATTAGGACTAGACAGACAAACAGACTGTGTACTGAATGAGCAGCAAATCTGGAAAAGCACCACCAGGAGAACATGGGGAGAGCTCTCTGCTATCCCAGGGCACATACTGAGGCCTGCCAGAAAGCTGCTGGGAGTGGGGGGACCAGAACAGTGCTCCAGCTTTCGGTACACTGCATTAAGTGCAAAAGAAGGAGCAAACTCACATTGCATAGACAGCCTTATTTCTGTCAAACAGCAAGCTTCTCTAGGCATGATTTTGCAACTTTAAACTTCGAATTTCTTAAAGTTCTGTGTGTTTTATTTTCTTTGACCATTTTGTTGTAAACCAGTTTACTATCAGTGAACAGAGCCTGTCAGATTCAGCTGGTGAGCAGGAGCTGTGGCTGCTACCAAACAACACACAGCTATTAATTTATTTGAGGGTTATCCTTATTATTTCTCATCACAATAACGTTAAATGAGCTATGTACATACAGTGATGGAAAACAGACTTCACAGTTTCTGTCAGCAGTGCTGTATGTGTTACAAGTTTGAATTTTTATTTGAAGTTTCCGGAGCTGCTTTGTTAGCTAGTGAGTTGATCTCAATTTTATGTTGACACCAAAGCAGAGCAGATTAACTTGGAAATGATGCCCAAAGCTTGAAGTGCTGTTGGATCATTTGTCCTTATTGAATGAAGACAGACTTCTGCATTATATTACACACTGCTACTGGTGCCACGGTTTTAAATATTGTTCTTTTCATCACTCTTTGTCAATTATCCTGTGTTCAGAGGATTTTTTAACTAAATAAATATTCGTGCATGGTGAATGTCAGAATTAGGAGAAAAGTCCTGAAAAGCCAGCTCATAAATGAAATTCTGATTTCAGTAAATTCATTCTTCTCAGATAGCTACATTTCCAGAATAAATTATCATCTCTAATATCATTACCTGAACATAGCAAACCTGTATTGTAAAGGGCCTTGGCAGTGAATGATGATAGGCATCAGAGGCTTAATGTTTAATTACTGAACAGAGTTTTCTGGAGAGTTAAGAGCTAATATCATTCACTTGCTGCTGTTGGCTATGTGGCAGAATATTGTGGTTGTTGCAATCTGTCAAAGAGAAGTGATTCATAAACTTTGCTGCCTGCTCCTCAAATGCACAGCTGGTGGGAATAAAAAATGGACAGCTATTTATGGCAGAAAGTCCCAACAGGAAATGTCTGACCTGAAACCCACATGAAAAATAAGTAGAGAAATAAGTAGAAAGTCTTAATGAGAAGAGGACTATGCGTTCCTGTACACTGTAAAGCACATAACACAAATGAGGTACTGCTATTCCCCTTGTATCTGTATGTTTTAGGGGCTAAGAGTAATAACTCACCTAATTCTCATGATAATTAATGAAGGCACCCACCCTGCTCAACAAAGAGCAAAGCAAGCTGGGTCTGGTATCTTATTTTAATTCCCTCTCAATCTAAACTGTGCAGCAGAGGGACAAAAGAAGGGGAAGATCGAAGAAGAATCAGATGTCTAATTTTTGCTTTGCTACAAATAGTAGGGACACATCGTGAGCTCTCCAGGGAAGTGAAGACAAGAACATCCCCAGTGACCCGCTGGCAAAGGTTTTATGGGGAACAGCAGGTGTAGGTGACTGACTCACAGACCTAATGTGATTTTTTTATTTCCACTAGCCAGCTCTTTTGTTGCAAACCATTGAGAAAGCTGAAATACAGTGAGTTAAAAATCCACAACCCACCCCAATTGTATCAAGAACAAAATACACATGTGACCATTTTTCTCACTTGATCCAGGAATGCTCCCAACAGAGAGTGCAGGAAGGAGCAGCAATTCTGGAAATGCTCCTGCAGGCATGGCAGCTACCAGAGCTGATGCTCCCCACCAAAGCAACCCCTCTGCAAACACAAACTCTTAGTACCACAATTGGTAATGTTCACTTTCAAAGCCAATTTCAAAAGGCAAGAAGGTGCATGTCATATCCAGACATGCTGAACAGTAGTAAGAACCAATGTTTGCCATGGTGGCCATGAGCAGCCTCATTTCTATGCTGAATGTGCTCTATTTAAGAAAATAAATCTGCACTTCTCAGTATTGACATGCTGCTTTGGATGCATGAGTAGTGTACATGTTTAAGAGCAAAGGGAAAAAAGAAAGAAATTCTTCTTTTTCATATAGGAACCTAAATGGAGATAAATTCCTGAAAATCTAAAGCTTGATTTTGGATATTGAATACTTATTTAAATTTGTCTGAAAGAGATCTGTTCCCCACTCTCATCTGTTTCAATCTACTTAATGAAATAATGTTTTATATGATAAATAACAAGGGAATTAAGCCAAGGAGTTAACAGTAAGCATTAAATAATGAATCAATGCAAGTCTGGCACATAGCTTAAAGTTGTTTGCAAAAAACCAGATACATCAGATTTGATCTTTAAAAATGAAGCAGAGGCCTAAGTTGTTGGGGAAAGGTGATCACTTCTGTTTGGTGTCTGCTGGCAGAATGCCCTGTGATTCTGCCATGGCTGCAGTTAGAACTGAACTGTTTACTGCAGACTGGAAGAAGGAAGAAAAACAGCACAGAAAGGCAAAAAATAGAAGAGAGGAAGTCAAGAGCTCTTTATCAGCAAAAGGACTAGCAAGAGGCATGGTGTGTTTCTGACATGTGGTCCACAGAGCTCAGCAATGAGAATCAGTTTAGACGTACACATGAAAAGACGAGAAAGGAGCAGCACCTTTCAGCACAGCAGGACATTCTCTGAAGGAGACAGACAGTGGGCCCAAAGCAGAGCTAATTACAAGCTCATCGTTGCACAAATATCTCTAACAGTGCAGCTTTCCAGCTGGTTATGACAAAGTCCAGAGTGCTGCCAAAAGAGGCAATTCAGCCCCAGCCCTCCCACCCCAGCTCCTTCCCTTTCTGCTGGCAAGTGACACCACCAGTGAGCTTTGAGTCAGACCAGCTCACTAATCCGGCTGGAAACAAACCCTGTACCCAGGCTGGCCGAGCTGTCAGTCAGGTGCTTTGATGATCCAGCTAACGAGAGAGTTTCTAGAGCTGGCACAGAGGAAGGGAGAGCAGCAGCAGTGTGAAGCCAGGGGCAGAGGAAAGCAGCACAGTGTTAGCCTGGTGGCAACCAATGCTGAAAATAAGACCCAAACTAAGACTGCACTAGCCTTTGTATATGAATGAACTCTTTCACAGCTGGCTACAGCACTCTTTAAGTAATCACAAAGACTTTACCAAACATCTTATTTGGCCAATACTGTACTGTACTTTGGCAGGTGACACATGCAAGCTGCACTCATTGGTGTAACACCACGAAGCTGTATATCACTTTGATGAAAATTAGGTGCTTTATAAACATTAATGCATTTTAAGTAAAAGGTGTCAGTCTTCTGTCGAAGTGACATCAGTCAGCTCCTTTTCTAGAGGGACAAGGGGTTCAGCTCTGCATGTTCAGCAGTGGCTGCTCCCAGCAATCAGCTCAGTTTGAGCTAAGGCAGAGCTGACAATGAAGGCATTGGTTTGCCTGTAAGTCTCAGCACTGGTGAATAATCAAAAGAAAAGGCTCCCAATATAGGCCTCATTACTGAGACACTTGGAAACGGAGGTCTTTTAGAAAAGCCTGGATCTGGGGTTTGCTGCTTGTCAGCACCACTGATTAACCTGAGTGCATCTTCATGCTATGGTATCACAGCTTCTGGGCAGCAGGAGCATGGGCTGAGCAGGATGGGGAGGAACTGTGCAGACCTGCCTTCTGACTTGGGTTTGTATTTCTGCACACCGAGGGAAAAAGTTTAAGAGTCATAGGAGTAAAATAAAATGAGGATATATCCAGTTAAATGAAGAGATAAAGTTATTCCAGCCCTAGCCATTACTGCTCATGTTCTTCATTTCAGAAAACGCAAGCCCACTCTTCTGTAGCTCAGGTATGGGTTTTGCCATCTTCTACTCTAAGTTAAAAAATAGGGTGACTAATTTTCTTTAAACAAAACACTGAACAGTGTGTAACCCATTCTCCTTATGCAAATGTAATGGATATAAGTGAGAACACAGCACGATTCCTAATGTCACCTCAGTTTTTCTGTGGGCTGGCTATCGGTTCTAGTGTCACATCACACACTCCCACTTCTTGTTCTGATCCTGCCCCCCCTGGTTTGATAGCTCTGCAGTGCTATTTCCTAGTTGGAACAATTCTAGTAAGGCTTAATCACCTCCAGAACATATATACCAAATGGCTGTTCAGAAATATCTGCAGATTTCCATGTCCACAGTTTAACAGAACTTAAAAAAGCTCACCTCACCCTTGCAGAAGTGAAATTTATAGAAAATGGGGTTAGGCTGAATTTGAAAGGCAGAACAGGTTCCTGTTCTCCCTACTTGCTTTCATCTGGCTGAATTCCACCATGCACACTGTAACCATCACATGGATTTCTATACCTTAATGTCTTTCCTCAGTTTTAAAATTTCCATTACTCCTCAGGAACAAGCTCTGTGCTAGGCTTAAATTAAATTGGAATTACTTTTGAGGGAAAAAAAGAACCTTTCTTACAAGTTTCCATAAGATCTAAAATTGTCCTAGAAACAATGTTAGAGCATTTGCTGTTGATAGACACAGAAGAGATTCAAATTCACTGGAGTTAAACCGAAAACAAAATGTTTTCATAAATTACACTTCCAAAAATTAGCATCAGTTGCTAATTGCAGATGATTATAGGGAAAAATGAGTTGCACTATCTAATCCAAAACTTTCTCTAATGTCTGACCTAATTTCCTTCCAAGAAGAATTGTTACTCCTATGCAATAACAACAGAGATGATAAAAAGTAGCCTCAGTGAGACCAAGCAAGGGAAGTGTTCTTAAATCTGTCTGCTAACAATACTTAAACTAATGATGTTCCTCCCTATATTTCTCTTTTGATCTAGCTTATTCCAAAAACACATTTCAATGATTTTGAAACACAGCAAAACCAGAAAAACATTAAGTTTCTACCAGCAAGATGTTACCAAAAACCCCACAGGAAAATATCTTAGGTGTTTCTTACAGAAAATTTGATCTTAGAGAAAACCAGCACTGCTGCTTAAGGTTTAGGTCTCCTCCCCTGCTATATGGGCACAGAAACATTCCTAGTATGTTAGTGCTGCAATATATATTGATTTTCTTTACATCAAAAAATAAATTCTAATAATATGGGTGAACATTGATGCTCTATGTAAAAGCATGTAGCTGTTCAGCAAAGAAAACAGGTAAATAATATTCTATGTATTTTTTCAGAACATGGTCATGATGTGTAAGGAAAGCTTTGTTTGAAGTCCTTCATAATAGCATTTTTGTCTTTTTGCAGAAATTTGGTTAAAAACAGTGAAATTTCAGCAGTGCAGTGTGACTGTTTACATGAAAAAAAAATCCAAACCTGAAAAAACCAAAAAAAACATCGTACAACCAACCCCCAACCTGAATCTTCCCCAGTGCTGTCTCCCAGGAAATTGTGACAGATTCTGTGAGCAACCTGGGTCCTGTGCACATTAGAAATTCCTTCCTGCAGGGTTAGCAGGTGTGGGCTATGTCAAATAAATTTATTGCAGTCTGTGCTAATAACCAAAATTATAGAAAACCTAGATGAAAGTGCTCTGCATCCAGCTAATTTGAAGCTACCTTATGAGACAATAACAAGCTTCTAACAGTTTTCCCCTTTTTTAAAATACACTAATTATGCTTAATGTTCCCTGTCGCATTAGCTTTCATGGTAATTATATTTCAAAACTTTTGCAATTAGGGTACAGTTAATATTGTGGAATATTGCAATTATTTTTCATTGTGACACCTCTATTGAAAACTGGTGGCATAATGATCACATTGTTCAACTAAATCAGAACTGTAGAAATATGGCAAATGAACCAATTATACATTATTATTTCTAATTACAGATAATGCCCTTTTCCTTGCTTTGTCCAGAACAATTTCCCAAATACCCAGACTCTTCCTAATTTAAAAGAAAATCCCGATTTTTCCAACTTCACTTTTTTTTTAAACAGACATACTAATATGTATGTATAGTCTGCAAATATATACTGACATTACACATTTATAACACATGAGCATGGACATGTATGGACACATCAACATACACAGAGACAATTTACAGTCTCAGTCAACTGTAGCCATAAATGTAAATACCACTAAGTTGTACTCACTCTGAGTAAGGATTTTACTCACTGATTGCTCCTCGAAGGTAACTTCAAATGCATTACAAGTGCACTGTGCACTGTTTCTAATTCAGCCCCGTATTGCCCCAAACAACATTTCCTTATTTCTGCTCAACCTTCCTCTTTAATAAACTCAAGGGCTTTGGCTCTCTTCCCTTAAGCCTCTCACTTGCCTTTCCATCACGAAGCCTAACCATCAAACCCTCCATCTACAGTCCTGATTCTGTGTATTGATGCTGAATAAGCTCAAGCACTTGATAAATGACAACAGCAGAAATGTCTAAGAACTAATATCTATAATTGTTGGAAATGTGAGGTTCACTCCGGGGTTTTGCAGAGCTGTTTGCAATTAAGCCAGGCTATAATTTGGTAGGGCAGAACACTATTACTGAAAAGTACACTGAAAAACACAGCAGAACAGTCAGAGAGGTACTGCTAAAACAAAGCAGCCAGACAGGTAATAGGAAACATTCTGTCATTTTCACTACTTTAGCAATTCTGAGGGTAATTATCATTTACCAACATTTACATTCTTCGTATGGAATTTTAATCAAAGCTCGCTTAATTAAGTTTTCATTTCAATTACACTAAATCAGCAATAAATAAATCAACGATCAAATCACTGACTTCAAACAGAGAAGACCTTTACCAAAATCACTGGCTTGCCAAACCCCACCATCTGTACATTTCCCAGCTACCAGACTAATGAATTTCAAGGTTATATTACCAAGTGCAAGATGCAATTTCTAGCCAAGATGAGACAATGGAAGTAAAGCACGTATAAGATGCTTTCACACCATTTCTGACATGAAAAGATCTGGGAACAAGTTTACATGACTCACAATTCCCCTCAATAAAGAACAATATAAGGTGTAAGCACAATTCCTCCAAAGATTATTTCAGGCAGAAATCTAAAAATTGCAAATCTCAGTTTATTCTATCCTGTGGAGTCAGGTTTTTTAAGAGTCATTGTCTGAACAATGAACACGTTTTCACAATGAACTACAACTCTCTCTCCTTTGACCCTCTGAAACTCTAAAAGCTGATTTGAGTGATTAAATGACAGCTGGAACTCCTGAGAAATCTGGCACAGAATATCATTTTTAAGAAGGCTTCGAAGTCCTGCCATCACTGATGTCTCAGTCATCACCCACCTTTCCATCATTTCTTGGCTTGTATTAATTGACTTTTTAAAATTTTTTTTTTACGTTTACGTGACTTTATTTCTCTGGATGTGGTATTTTTCACAGAACTTTTGTATCCATTAACTTAGACATACAGTCTCCACTATCTTCTGGGCACAGGACAAGGAAAATGTGCACTGGAGTGTGTTTCTCCCACTCCAGCTAGCACCACTGAAATAAGTGGGAAGCAGATCACAATCCACAGGGGTTATGTGCATGTATATATAAATGTTCAATAAGCAAGTCACCTACCAATCTCAAGGCTGGATATGGGTAATAACCAAGCACAACTAGCAAATTAAGTATCTATTAAATAACATCTGCTGAATTATTACTAAGAGCAAATATTCTAATAGCCTTGAAATAGTTTAATAACAGGGTTAAAAATAGTGGTAGTGGTTTCAAAACAGGGATTGACTTGTTTTCCTCATCAAAAAGAAAAGTTAATATTCATAATAAATAGTTTTTTTGTTTTCCTAAGCTAATGGTCACCTATAAGATCAGTGCTATAAAATCCATCATATTTGAAAAGCCACTCATCTTCAAAGACTCCTCAAACATGTTCCTAACTAGCAAATTCAACCACTTCAATAAAATGAGAATTCTACAGAACAGTTAATTATTTTGTTTTCTAAGGGATAAGTCTGTCCAATTCTTTCCAAATTTTCTATCACATTACAGATAAATGTGTTAAGGCAATGATCACCTTAAAAAGCAAAAGCTACAAGATTTCGAAGATTTCTGAAACAAAACCAGTACTTTGTGCATCACTTTAACTGTGAGCTCATCCCCTGCTTCCATTTTCTGGAGCAGTGAAGCATGTAAGCACAGGTGTTAATTACCCTGCTCTCCCTAATTACCATCTTTTTCTATTGGCCAATAATATTTGCTTTACTGACAGCTGTCAGAATACTCCACTAAGATCTCCAGAGGATACAAAACACACACTGCATCATGAGACATGCTGGGGAACATCGTGTTTGAGCATCATGATGTCCATTCAAAACATGGCAATAAGTTTCACCTGTGAAATTCCCTTACTTTCCGTTAGAAATCCACTGTTATTTTAATCTGCCTCACTACACAATGTTTTTTAAATCACATGTGTTGTGGGTACACAAGTTTATTACCAGAAATCTTTACTATGCTGTTTTAATTGTATGCAAATTTCTGATTAATTGATTAGCCCAATAATGCCTATGTGAGGCATAACAATTCTCTATTATGACACAACACAGTTATTGCTGCTCTGAGACATTGGTATTCCCAAAGTGAGTACCAATGGCTTTTTTGGAGCTCTTCCAGTACTCAGAAAAGGGACCTAACTTTATTGTCATTAAAAGCAACAGCATAATATTTCTCTTATTTTGTTCATTTCTGAGAAAACTAAACTTTTTTTTTTCCTTGGTGATTCAATGTTTAACAATACTCAACCTCAAATGTCTCGTGAAAAGGATTCAACAGCAATAAATGCAATTGCAGGAAGCTGAAATCTGTTTCTAAATTCAAAAACTTCTTCACAATACTATGTATATATCTTGACTAATATATGATGTTTGCAGTGGACCAGACAATAAATCCACTATTTCAAGCTTGATTATCTGTTCTTTTTTAAAAATCCCTTTTTAAAGCTTTTAATGCTTTCAGCTAAAAAAATTTAGCCTAAAAATGTCTGCAAAAATCTTAATGATTACATCAAGCCAGTGTAAAACCTACAGATATTCTGACATGGATCACCTGTAAGTGTAAGTGGGTTTAGTATCCTCACGTCAAGTTGCTTAGCAATGAAAATTCAGGTATGGAGCACAGCTTTTTGTTGGTTTACATTTGGAGTTGTGAAACACAGATGATCACATGAAAAGTGCTAAAAGCAGCACTAGGCATAAATTTAGTAGCTCAAACAATATTTAAGAACAAATAAAAGCAGGTGAGCAGTTTCATTATGTGAATTTTGATGACTAGGGTACAAACAAGGAATCATTAGAAGCCTTTAACCATCATCTAATAACACAGATTAATAAAACACAGCTGGGAGAGCTGTAGTAAGGAAAGCCCTTACCTTAAATTTCATGAAGCCTGGCAGAGCTGTGCCATAGGTTGTTCTCTGTTTGAGCAATTTGCTCCATGTCTGCTCTAAACACTCTCCATTGCTGTGAGTTTTACTCATGGGCATGTTTAGCAACATTCACGTATTGTTATTATACTGCTAAATTAACAGGGTCTCATACCTTCCACAGATTTCAAAACACAAATCAAAGGTGGAGAAAGCATCAAATCTTAGGCAAATATGTACAAAATTTCCTGTAGAGTTGGCAGTTTCTATAGGAACATGGTGGCCTGGAGAGCTGAGAATGCTGCTGTCATGGTTGGGTTGCTGTGGAAAGCACTAACTGCTTCCATCTGAGACATATGCTCTGTGTTTGCTTTGCCGTGAGAAAATAAAAACTTGTATCAGAAAAAAGGAACAGAAGCCTAACTGTTGCTCAGCCTGAAGACTAATGTGGGGACATACAGAGAGTTCTGGTGTTAGAACCCACATGACAGGGATAGAAAAATATAGAAGGGTAAGTTCTCCTTTTTATGTTCTCTTTACTTACTATTTTATTTTTCTGTTCTTTGACACAGAAGCACCACACTGAAACCACAGTCTGAAATGACATAACTTCACTAGAGCTTTCTCAAATTTTTTAGATGTTTTCTTGTAAAACCACCCGAGGGCATTTTCTGGGAATCAGAAATAATTAAACTGCAGAATTTTTGCACAGACTGAAACCTAATAGTGATATTGGTGTAGATCCTGTTAATACAAGTCAGCATGATAGAGCATTAATTCCTGAAAAGAACCAACAGCAATGTACTTTTTTGCTAACCAAATGAACCTAACAGATTGGTTATTAAAAAACAGTTCAAAAATTAAGATTCCCGGAAAGAAGACAAAGTATTTAATGTATATATTCAAACATCTAGTTAAAAACCCCACAAACACTCAAACCCCCCAACTCAAAGCCACATGTGTCTTACCCTCCTTCTCCAAATCAAAGAAACTCAACACCTACAGAGAAAAAGCACCAAACCAACTATCCAGAATCAGAATTTGTGCCTCCAGACCCCTTAGGAATTTGGAAATTGGAACTGAATCTGCCCCTCCTGTAAAGAAAACACTGTTCTATAAACCATCCTATACTATGCTATGAGCAAAGCACAGAATGCAGAGGCTGTTGATGCAGCAGGATCCACCAATACTAATTTCCTCAAAGAAATTTAAATGTCCAACATGAAGCAACTGGCATCAGCTGAACCAAACTTGACTGATCAGTTTTACCCAGAAGAGTCAGCTGCACTGTTGGGGTTCCTGGGCTCAATGAGCAATCACTGTCGCTCCCCAGAATAAAACTGCCATGATAAAGAGCTGTGAAACAGCACCAGTTGCTTTGTGACAGCAGGATATTAATGGAAATGGTTCCAAAAAAAGAAAATGAAACAAGACTCTAATGCATTTGTGTTTCTGGCATGATCTCAGAGGGACTGAAGAAAGTGGAATCCTTCCAGCTGTCAACAATAAAATAGAAGAGAAGGAAATAGAAAGATATTTAGAACCGGTCTGTGGTTGGAAAGCAAGGAAAGAAGTAAGTTTTGAGGCAATCTGTGTACTTCTGTATGACAATTGCTAGTGATTTGTATTAAATACCTTTTTTTCTGTAAATCATTTGGAAGAAAGTGCTATACTACCTGTGGGATGGACTGAGCTTTAGCTGCTGACAGTGCAGTTTTAGGAGGTTGGTTTCTAGCCAGTCTTTTGAGTCTTTTCCTTAGATTAGTTTTACATCTACAGTCCCTCACCAGTCTTCGTGCAGTATCAGAACCACCAGTTCTCAGTATCCATAATCTCATCATGCTTTCAAGTCAGTCTCAAATTGGAAACTCAATCTACAAAATTCCTCCTTCTCTTCAAGGCAGGCTGTTTTTCTCTGCACCATCTTCTCCCACTGCATAGAACACTCAAGTGCCTGACTGGCCTTACCATGTCTACTAGGTTAACGGATTTTAGAATAAATATCCTTTCTTTAACTGGTTTCTGCCTAGTGCCTGCCTCAGGCCACAAGGAAGGGATGTTTGGAAAATCTAGAAAAAATAATTATTTAATTTTTGAAATGCTGAACCATTTTATTTGGAATATTTTTAAGCAAACATTTTCACCTTTGATTTTTGCAGATTTAAGCCTGTTTTATTTTTATTATTATTTTTTACCCACACTGAAAAGTTAAACAAAAAAGTTAAAACTCAAAGTGAGGAAAAAACCCAACCCACATTTTTCTTTCGATTCAAGTGCTTCCTATTGCTCTACCCAACAACATTTTCTAATTGAAAAAGTCCAAATTTCTTGTTTCATCCATCCTAAGTCTTACCAACAGCCTTTTTATTTGTTTGGCCTACATGTTACTCCTTTTTGGTTTTGTAGCAAGTTTTCAGCTACACTGGAAATGAAGGTGGCAGGGGCTGATGAAACCAGCATTGCAGGGTCACTAAGAATTTCTATGCCCAGACCCAGTCATCATTCTCAGCACCTGATAGAGTAACTCAAAGCCATCATTTACCACTTGACCTCTAACACCCCAAACTCCCCTCTTGACTTTTGTAAATTATGTTTTCAAGAAACCTGGAGCTCACAAACTTACAAAGATTTTACACCTTTGTGTGTTCACCAGTCCCTCTAACAGACAGATTTGTGCCAAGCAAAACAATTATCCACCTGTTTGTGGGAACAAGTATTAACAAAGATGCTCAAACAGAGCAGCATTATCAGAATGTTTCACACCTCATTACATAACTGAGGAGTTAGCCTGGTGTTTAGGGTACCAAATTCCCACTGATTCCAGTAGAATAAGTTATTTGGAGACCCAAAAATAATTACCATGGCACATACAGTACAGATTTAATTAATTTAGTATGCAATTTTAAAGCTCAAATTTCTGCATTCTTCCCAAATCAAATGGATTTGCAGTCAGTATGGAATGCACTGGGAAGTCCCAACAACTGTCCTCCAGGTTTAAAGATTCAAGACCAAGAAGGATCTTTCAAAATCACAGCGACATAAATGTTTTTCTTAGGGAGTAGGGAGGCAGTACTGAAATTTTCTGTTATTATGAATGGCATTTTGGGGACGTGGTCATTCACAGCAAGCCCCTCCCTCTTTGGCACATTTTGAAAGACTGAGCAGCAGAGTAAGAGCCCCTAACTCTTAGGGGTTTGGTATATATAGGCTTCTATACCCACATGTTGCTTTTTATCATTTATAAAAGATCATTCTCATTTTCTACAGTGTTCTAGTTATTGTTCCTAAATTACCAAGAGCATCAGGGACAAGGAGTCTTCTCTAAACAATATAGCTTCCATATCAAGTTGCCAATTTCACTTCCTATACATTTACTAGGTTTTTTCACAGTCAAAATATGCAAGGTAAGTATCAGTTTTCACTACAATCATAAAGATGCTGTTATGGTTCTGCTTGTAGGTATGTATATATTTATTTATTTCACAAATGATTAGATCAGACCTAAATAAAAGGACAGAAAAGCTCAGTTTGCTGAAAATCACACTGTTCCAGCCCTATGACACCCAGCACAGCTGCATTAAATAGAATGGAACCATTGTATGGGAGCCACATGTAAGGCAATACCTTGGTGGGGCAAGGCAGGGATCGAAGGAGAGCTGAATGACAAATAGCATCCTACATGGATGGAAAAGGTCACTGCAATAAAAGCAACCTAGGGAACTGGGAGCAAGTGCAGCATTGCTATAGACTGGAAGAAAACACCGAATCCAAACAAATGGAACAGAGCGAGAGACAAAATTTCATTCATGAGTGGATGCCACAGACTGAACTGTGGAATCATTTGGGGAGCTGACAAAATGAAACAGGATTCCCTCCATGCCTTGCTGTTAAATGATCTGAAAAAGTAAGCATTTTCTCAAGCCAGTAATTAACTTTTACAAACATTCAAAATTCTCAGCTTTTCAGTGTAAGAATCTGGGAGAAAAATAAATTGCACATATTAGTAATATAATAAAAAGGCAATATTGTTTGGTTGATTAGCTTACACCAGAAAAAAAAAATAATCCCCTATTTGTAGTTTTAGTATGCAATCATTTCAAACATTGTGGGAATTGCAAACAAGACAGGAAATGGTCAGTTCAAGACTTGCCCTTCAGTTGCTGACTCTCAGAGCATTGCAGAGTCAGCTGTGCACAGGCCACATCAGGGGGCAAGCAAAGAGCATCACCACAGAGAGACCCAAGCTGCAATGTCATTCCCAGCTCTGAACGCAGCTCATCTGAACATTTGCTCGGCCCCCCAGTATAAACCCTGTGGTGTGCATCTCCAGCCTGCTCCCTCCCCAGGAAATATGTGCAAACCTGCCTCAAAACAAAGCAGCTGTTTAGTGGAGGAACCACAGACTTTTCTTACATTTCCACTGCAGCAGCAGCACAAGGTTGCTAACGTTGAGACTGTAAGAAAGACTAAATCCTGGTCTACAAAAGCATTCACCAGCAAAAAGCAGTAGAAGATGCAGTGATGCAGGCAAAGGAGTCCTCTTTACAATATGGCTTAATGTATTTGAGGAATTGGGTTAGGAAGTAGCAGAAAAGCATATTTTGCTTGGATGAGCTCTATTTCCAGTGGAGGGCTTCATCAATAAAGCTGCATGTGCAAACCCTTTTAGTGTACATGTTCCCGGAGGGCAAAAGGGCTGCTGCAGGTAAACAGAAAGAGAAAAATATTCAGAGTAAAATGAGAGAGTCCAGATTTCTTTCTGTTTATGCTGAAGGGATGTAGAAGACATGCATGGCAGAACTGTCAGGCAGAGAGTCAGGCATGAAGAGGGGGAAAAAAATCAGTGAGAACAGTTAATAACCACTGAGCAGTTTCTCCAGTGTTATGGTGAGGTCTCAATCTCCTGTAGTTTCTAGAATAAGACTGAATATCTTCTAAAGGAAAAAAGGTCCTAATTTCTATTGATTTCATCATGCTTTATATGAAGACAAACTCAGTTTCTAGAGATGTTAATGTGATAAATAGGTGTCATATTTACAGTTTTGCCTGATAAGATGCTAATATTTATAATCACATTAGAAATAGGTATCATCTAACTGTAAATCTATTAATGTAATTTTCTAACTAGAAGTCATAATTAAGCACTACATAAATGCACAATTTATCATTTAAATAAAGTAGAAGTGTATGGCTTATCAAAATCAGGAAATCCATAAGACAAGATACTGACTCTAGATGAAAAGTGCCTCCTTGCCTTCAAGTGTTTGTAATGGCACTTATTTGGATTTATAGGGAGAAGGAATGAAGTTAATAAACTTCCTCTTATTACAAACCCAACCAAGCCACCCACAGAACCTTCTGTGTGCAAATATTGCAAAAAAATTCTGAAAAATTATATCCTAAATTTTAGGTTCTCTACTTTGTAGTCCATGAAGTGCAAACAGCTTGCATATGCTCGACTCTTCACTTTCAATCAGCCACCAAATTGTGTTGCTAACAGCTAAAGACATGAAATGTTTTCTAAATGTTGCCTTTCCATATAAACAGTGGCACTATCCACTGTAGAAGTTGTTAGGACTATGCCATTGCCAATGCAAAGGAGATGCATTTCAGAAAACTAAAACTTCTGTATCAGAAGACAAAATTATTTAGAAAGCCTGAAAAATTCTTTCCACATGGCACAATCTGCAGCAGAGAGCATTAGCAAGAACAACTTTAGGCTTTTCTACACACAAAGGCAAACCACACAAACATCATCTGGACTTCAGCATATGAAAGAAAAAATATGTTTTTCTGTTTATAACTGTAATATCCTCAGTGCCTCTCAGTTTCCAAGCAAGGTACCAAGCCTAGGCACCCATTTCCTTGGTGTAATGACACAGAGCTACAATACCTAGTCTTGAACTTTCAAAAGTTTTACAGTTATTGGTGACCTCTAACTAGCTGCCAGGAGACAAAATAAGCATCAACAATGAGAAAAAACAAGGCCTGACTGGCCACAGTCACTAAATTGTGTCCCAGCCATCATAGCAGATACCAGAAAACAGAGTAATGTGCTGGAGAAAACTGAACCTTGGAAAGTTAGTGCTGCAGCTGCTTTGCTGTAGAGCTTTTATTGCTACAGACGCTTCCAGTTCACCACATTTACAAGCCTTAAACTAAAATGATGTAAAAGCAGTGAAGAAAAACCTCTCCAGCTCTCAAAACCATGGTGAGCTTAAGAAAAATACATAAACGGAATTAGAGCCTGTTCTCAATTCTATAGCTTATTGTAATGCATTATCATTTTTATTACCACAGAACCTTCTGTTTGAGATTTGTTTGTTATGATTATGAATTCATAAATTAATAAATACCATGTTTCTGCAATATCTTAATATCTGGAATCACATCTTCTGGCTGAAATTCAGACATCTGCTGGCACCATCAACACAGGGTACACAGATTAGCAGCAGCAATAATATCAGTAATAGCTGCAGCAACATGGAGCTGATACTTAACAAAAAGTACACCCTTTGGTTTCAATGGGAAAACATAGTTCATGCTGTTCCCTCCATTTCTAATTCCAGTTCAAAGCTCTAAAATTAGACTCGGTGCTCAAGAGATGCAACAGAATGAGAATGTGTCTGGCCATTAAGGATTTAGAGAATTTAAGTATTAGAAACAAAGCTGAAAAAAAATAACCTGTTTAAAGACCTTGCTGCCACATCCATTAAAGGATGTGTTTAAACAGAGGAGCACTGTTTAAATTACGTGTGTAGAAAGATGCTATTGCATAAAACCTCAAAGTTAGGCCAGGCTTCACTGCATAAACACCAGAAAACAATAGGGTTTAGTTTCTGTATCTTTATCAGATTGTCATCTGCTGAAGAGAAGTCTAAGAAGTATAGGGTGGTTTATGCTCTTTGGCTAGATTTAGTATTAAAGATAGAATTTTTCAAATTTGTGTTGATTTCTCCTAGGGCAGTGCCTAACAGCCATGGGTGCCAAGGCAGAAAGAAGCCCATGGCACTTAAGTCCTCAATAATGATAACAATGGACCCAGAAATAAATGTAAGTAATTTCCTCTTACTTGTTTTACTCTGCTGTAAAATGTCATCAGAATAAAGTTCCTCATGGCATTTCCCTGAGAATATATTTAATAGAAAGCACTGTTCCTCAACAGAATTGTATACACAGGTGTTAGGCAGGGCTGCTTTTGGAGGCAGATAGAGGAAAATACATGAAATAATTTAGAAAAACCTAACCTGGAACCTTTACTGACTTTAACTGCTGCTGATCTAAGCATAACTTCACAAATTCTACAATGAAATATTCTGAAAGAGGTTCCAGAAAGATGCTGCTGAAATCTTAAACATAGACAGCAGTTAGGACAGAAAAGTGATGGTGGAAAAGCCAAAATTTTCTTTCTGATTACTGTTCCACCCTACCTGAACTCAGGAGTGATGCACAGAGACCAAACTGGACAAAACCAAAAGTAAACAAACACAAGAACAAACAAGAAGCACCAAAGTAAAACAACAGCCCTTCTGGCCCCACTTGCAATACTGACAAGAAGTGGAAGGTTTCAATTCCTTGTCTCCCTTGGTCCTATTTTTCCTCACTGTGCTAAAATCCACCTGAGCCTTTTCTTCTCCACACTGAACTGACCCAGCTCCCAGACTCTCGTGGTGTATCAGATGCTCCAATCCCTGATTGCCTTAGTGATTTTACCCTGGATGCTCCAGAAAGTTGATGTCCCTCTTGCCCTGGGGAGCCCAGCACTGCACCCAGCACTCCACACAGGTCTCACCAGTGCTGAGCAGAGAAGGATCACAGCCCATGGCCTGATGTCAGTGCTGGCCTAATGCAGCCAAGGTGCTGCTGGCTCATGGTCACCACTGTCCCCCAGGATCCCCCAGTGCACTGCTGCCCAGCTGCTGCCCAAGCTGCTCAGCCCCAGCCGGTACTGCTATGGGGATTACTCCTCCCCAGGCACAGGCCTTTGCATTTCCCTTTGCTCAACTCCCTGAGATTCCTGTTGGAGTGTTTAATGCTCTGTATTGAGCATGGTTAATCATGGAACAGTTCCTCCAGCAACTGAGTATCATGCTGGGACAGCTATGCATGCCTAGGTTCCTTATCTACAGCTTAAACCCATGTCTTTCTGGCAATAAGATGAAAGTGCTACCTACTGAGATATCCAGGCTCTTTTATTTAGTCTCTTAAGTAAGCCGAAGTCAATCCTTTATGAGGATAAAAAAAAGGCAAAAAAAGCTATGGATTCTGTATTTTTGTTGCTGCTACTTTATTTTCTGTCCTGCAAGTTGATTGATACAGAAACTGCAGTCTCCATTCAGTAGGGAGTGATACTTAATCATCTGAAGGAGATGTAATTATTTTTATATAGGATACATTTATTTCTTAGAGATTACTATCTTCTGTATGGGTTTGCATTATAGACTGGTAACTAGAAATACTTCTTTATTTGATGCTAGACTGTAGAGGGCTGTAAAACATAAACTTCCAGGCATTCCCAGCAGAGGATCTCGAATCAGATCTCTGGCTACAGTGCATTAATTAAAGTTCTAGCTTCTTTCAGAAAAGAAGACTTTTACAAACTGGATTAAACTGGAAGGAGGTGGTGATAATTGCATGTTGATAGTAATGAAATTCTGTGGACAGGTAGTATTTGTTGAACACTGAAGATCCTTCTAGATATTCATACTGAATATCTAGGATATTTGTATTTTACATAATATTACCACATAATAGGGTCATAAGAATAAGGAGTCATATTCTTTATTTCGACTCTAACTCACAGACAACATTACAGAACAACAATTATTTCATTCAAGCCAACCTGTTTCTCTATTCCTCTCTCCTCACTGCCAACAACTGCTTGTGAAAAAAATCAAAGCAAACCCTGTCTTCTGAGCAGTGTCCAAACTACTCTGTGGGCAAAATTGTTGCATTGAGCCAAATGCTTTGTGTTATTGTCTCAGAGCCAAAAAGACATATTAACACTGAAAGACTGGGCACGATCCTCCTTCCAGTTAAACTTCAGCAAGTTCTTGGCAACCATGACAATGCCTAAACCAGAGTTTAGAATTTTCCCCAAATCAAAATAGTCCAAAAATCATTCTGCTTCTATTTTCTCATTGTTAGAATGGTTGAAACTGATGAATATATCCAATTATATGAAAACCTGCCATGTGAGTAGGCGTATCTTACGTGTTTTAGTCAAGTTGAAAAACAAACAAATAGTTTTTGTGTTGAGAGTCCAAAATTTGGTTTAATAGCAATAAATCCTATATAATAAAGGAAAAGGTACAGACATATCTTTTTCTATATAAGGCTGAAAAGCAACCTGGTATACTGTATTATGAATGAAGCCATTAAAATTGCCTTCCAACAAGTTGAGCCACCTTATATTACCAGAAATAACATATATACAACACATACAGGAAGAAGAAACAAACCCATTCCTACTGTTAGCTGTAAGAAAGCATTCCAGAAAATGGTATGACAGGAACTGACCTTCTCTTAAAAGGGAGAAAAAAAATCCACTAACTTTTCATGGATAAAAGGTCTCATTTCCTTCTATAATATTTGTGTTTTTCAAAATACTATCAGCAGGTGCACCACATTTCAAGAACCTCTTGTCCTTCATCACATGTAATTGTGCTGCATATTATATTAAGAAATACAAGCAGAGGAATTTAAGTGATGGGAGTTCAATTAAAACCAGCATAATATCTTGTTGCATAGAAAATGATTCTGCAACTGAAATCAGGTTCTAATGAGAGAAAAAAGGAATACATTTTCACATATTTTTAATTACATAGAACTACCTCAAACATGATTTTTAATAATATATTCCATTAGGTTAACATCATATTTAAAGAAAGTGCATTTTCTGATTTCATTTTAAGTCTGATTTTGAGCAATTATTGTGTCATTGTTCTGCAGTAGAAAGGTTGAATTCATTTACTGTGTGCTTATGCTAGTTATGATTGATGTCGCTTCTCCAAATGATAAACCAATCACCCCAATGATGTAATGTCATTTTAAGAGTGCTATAATCACATTTCTCTCAAACTGGGAGCTCTGATGAGTTCTAACAAAGATTTATTGTAGATTAAAGGCCTTCATAATATCAACAATGGATTGCTCATTTGACAGAAGATTTGACTAGGCAATTTTTTTAGGCAAATGATTTTTCCATATTTATTAAGAATGGCTATTGTGAAGGGCACAGGGCAGCACATGTGGGTGAGTATCACCTCACATCCAAAGAGATTCATCTCAAACCTGTTGAGAACCTGTCCTGTAATTGTAGAGGTTGAAACAAGCACAAGTGTACAATCAGACAGACAAGAGGACACTTCTCTAATGCAATCAGTACAAGACTTCAGCAAATATTTCATATTCACTCTTCACTTTGAAGACTACGACAGAAATGTTTAAAGAACCACCAAGAAAATGCTAGCAAATGTTTATTAATGATTATCTGGGATCTAAGTCTTAAATCTAAGGATCTATAAATCTTCCTTTTTAACCCAGCCTCAAATTTAAACAAAGCATTGACATTTATTTACAGTATCTCAAATGTCTGGATTTATGCTGCTAAGTTTTCATAGGAACTAAAATAGATATTTAAAAAATCATTAAAAAATAAGGGAAAACACCCCACAACCAGAGCATGATCTACCTTTCCTTATCATGTAGATGGTAAAAGTTACTCTGGAAATCTTTCAAGGATAATGATGAGCCACATGAAAAGATAAGCTTCTCCAATTTAAGGTATATGTCATTATCTGTGGTATTTTCTTATAAACTCTCTAAAGGAAACATTGTGAGAACTGCAGAATAAAATGACACCACTGGAAAATGCCTATTAGCTTCCAGAGGATGCATTAAGTCCAGAAGAGCTCATGCAATAGAATACTTAGTGGTTATCAACCAATTATGCATGTGTCTATGGTCAAAAATTTAAAAAAAGACACATATTTCTTGTAGCCTGGAAAGTAAAAGTCATTATACATTATGTGACTATTTATTAAAACATAGAATGAACAAATCAAAGCCGATCAGAACATGCTGAAAAGGTTCCTTAGGTCAGTCCACAGTAACAACTGTCAAACACAAAGCTTTTAAGGATATAAAGAAAGAGCAATTATTATATAAAATGAAACGTAAAGAGCTCTTCCATCACATTTTCACATGTTGTTTTACTGCAACTTCCTTCGTTTGGCTTCCTAAGAAAAGCCATGCTGGTTTTCTCAGTCCCAGCAGCAGATATAAATACCAAGTACTCAAGTATCCTCCAAGTCTCTCTTTTTAGTTCACATTCCCTGACCTTGATTTTCTTCTCCTTATTTCATCCATTTCCCATTTACTTTTCCAATTCCCCTTTTAAACCCTCATAAACTGTCTCATCCACCACACCCTTTATCTCTCTTCATCTTTATTCCTCTCTTCAGCTGTCAACATTCACCCATTCCTGAGCCCTGAGATGAAGCTTGTCCCCAGCTCCTCACTGCAGACAGGTAATGGCCCATCACCAACCCATGAACCAGAGCTGCTTTTTGCCATGAATATCACTTTTCATTTCTCTGCTCTGAATTTCCTGTCATTTTATTGCCCTGTTACTTAGTCTCACAGGTGCTTTTGTGATTCTTCACAGGCTGATCTCGTTCTTAGCACCCTGCCACCAGCTACTGTCTTCCCCACAGCTCACCATCTTCTCCGGGTACTTTTATGTCCCATGAAAATTCATCGGGGAGCTCCAACTTCTGTTTACTGTCTTTCAAATAACTATTTACCATTCAGGAACCTTCCCTCTTATTCTACATTAGTTTAGCTTCCTTAAAAGCATTTAGTGACAGATTTTGCTGAGACCCTTTTGAAAATACAAAGACCCTTCAATCAGCTAGATCATCCTCAATCAGAAATGACTAACCCCTTCCAAAGACTCCTGAATATTTCTAAGGCATGAAGCTATACCGACTCAAAGATAAATCATATTCACTTCCTGTCCCTCCTCCCATTTCCATGGTTTCTATGAAGTTGCCCCTTTTAGATTTTGAAGTCTGCAGCTCCCCAGATGCCCCCAAACCTCTTAAAACCCTCCTCAAAACTGGCATCATGTTCTCCATTCTCAAACCTGAATTAGCAAGAAAGCACACTCAATCTTGGAATTATTATTTCTTTATGCAATTATATTTTAAGATATCTGAACAGGGTTAAAGGATAATTCAGGATGGAAGGAACCCCAGGAGGTCCCTAGTCCAGTCTCCTGCCAGGTAAGGGCAGCTCTGAGGTCAGACCAATAGCTCAGAATTTTAGCCAACCTGTTCTCAAAAAGCTCTAAGGACAGAGACTGCATAGGCTCCCTGGGCCACCTGTTCTCATCCAACGCCTAGGGAAAAAGTTTTACCTTATATCCACTCTGAATCCCACGTTTCAACTTCTGCTGTCTCATTCTCATCTCACACCACCAGCCACTGTTACAAGGGCATTGTTCAGGTGTGCTGTATGCACCCACAAAGGCCAACAGTTCCACATCACACAGTATCTCAAAACTTCAGAACTGTATTGTTACAGGAAAGAAACCCCTCAGGCAGATCAGAAACTGCATATAAGATATAAACTTACTGTGTTTAGTTAAATAGACAGGAACCACACTATATACATCTATGTTAGAAAAAAATAGGAAAAAATAAGCTGTAACAGTCTTCTTTGTTCTGCCTGCATTTCTAAGAAGGGATTGCATCTTCATTCCTCACTTTTTGGCGGTTAAAATGAAAAGTCAGCACCTGCTAATAAAAATAAAAGAAAACAAAGAAAGAAAACCCTAAGCACTAAAGATTCCATGACTGATAGAGCTGCAAATGTTTTAAAACAGTGGCCTGAAAGACAAGAATTAATTTGCTGAAAAATAGCAGATCTTAGTTATATGTGACATTGTGAGTACAGAACCAGACAGATTTGGAAACAAGAACAGACACAGACTGGCAGAAGCAACATGCATTTTTAGACACAGAACCTCATCACCAAATGAGATAATAGATCAGCCCATGCAGAACAAAGAACCAGTGTGTGTACATTTCTCTCTCAAAAGATGGATCGAGGAGCGGGAAACCTACTTTGAAAAATAAATCCCTCTGACGACAAGAATTCAAGAATATTTTTTACAATGCTTATAACATACCTCGAACTAAAAAGCTCTCTGTAGAAAAACGAAAGAAAACCATAGGTAATGTATTGTGTTTCCAGAAATGTTTCGATGAAATAACCCAGTAAGATTTTGTTTGCCCCATTTCCATAGATGCTCTCAATTTTGTGCTGATGCAAGAACACATTTGCAAAGGAAAAAAAAAAAGAAAAGCACAAAACTGGCACAAACATGTCACAAACAAACTCTGTACGTTTGCAATTTTCTTACCACTGCTGGAAGCCTGCTGTGGCCCTGAACACGCTCTTAGCAGATATGAATTAGGAGAGAACTCCTCGTCAGGGTTGGTGTCCATGATTTGATGGGACGTATTGCTGTCTAGCAATGGCATCTGGCAGCTAACTGGAGGAGGATTATGAGAACTGGGCAGCTGGGCAGATGGGAGAAGGCTAGACGAGGATGTAGGTGGAATGGGACGACCTGGGAAAGAGGACACAGGGATCAAAGATCAGCAATGGATGTAATGAAAAAACCCCAAACAGCCAAGTAATTGAAGTGCAACTGTCCATCGTTACATCTGATTACTGCTGTGCAGAGCCACTGGTACCAGCTTGTCCCTTTGTATCACATTCAAGGCACTTTGAACAGCTACATTGTGAACTCGTTCCAAAAATCCCTCCACAGCATCAGCTTGTAACTCATCAGGTGAGCAGATGCTGGGTGAGTGCAAACAGCTGCCCACCACTGGATGAAAGCATCCCATGTTTGCTCCATGTGGGCACTGCCATGCTCAGCTGCCAGAAAGGCCCCAAATCTCAGATCCTGAAAACCCAAGTGCAGCAGCTTTTCCACTATTAAAATTTTTTCGCAGACATAGGAGTCTCTCTGGCTCAATAAGACCAATGAGAAAAGAATCTATAATTCCTGAAATTATACCACATCTGTAAATCTCTTACAACCATAGTGATGGATTGATTTTTAGTTTGTTGGTTTTTGGGTTTTTTAATCAGGAAAATTGCTCCAGCACAGGAATATCTCAGAGGCATGTAACAAGAGCCATACAAAGACTTCCTGCAAGCTAAGGTTCTTCCTGTAAAGCTGTAGAACTTCCCAAAACTCACTGACAGAGATGTGACAGGAAGCTCAGGGGACAGGAGGACCGAAATGCAATTATTCCACTTTAGAGATGGGATGGGAATTCTATGCTTTGCTCTCCTTTCACTCCCATTGCCTTCTGAACTGGTTCTGTAGGGGTAGAATTTCCTGCCCAGCTCACCAGACAGGTTAATTCCAACCTTGAACCCCAATCCTTAATGGGTACCATATACCTCAACCCACTGTAACAACATGGTTTTGGTTGACTAAACTAGTGGCATCAAGTCATCAAAACCAATGTTAATGCTTATGCATTCTTTCCTTTTGTGAACTCCCAGAACTTTACAGCAATCCATTCCATCAAATGCACACAGATGAAGATGAGTTTTGGTTTTTTTGCATTGCCTATTAGAATATGACCAATTATAGGGATGAGAGGAAGAAGAGAAACATGCATTCTGATCTCTGCAAGTTTATCTAGTGCATTGAAGAAATTGTTCATGAATAATTTACACATAAGAAAAATACAACCCCTGTGATACTGCCAAAGTCTGTGAGGCAGAGATCTGCTAGTTACAAATGTTAAAACACAGCAAAACTACATAAAATGGTGTATCCTTATTTCCACTATTCTTAAAGAAACAGCAGCAGAGCAAATACACACTGGCTTTCTCATTAGTTACATCTTCATTTTTTGAATCAAGAACCATCACTTTATAAGAATTACACTAAAGTTTATACAATCAGACAATCTTCTAGACTTACACATCCACAGGAGGGGGAGAAAAAGAAGAGCAAGAAAATTAAAAATTCCAGCCATCACATATAAATTACATTTGGGGTGCAGCAATCCACCAAAAGCACCCACAGATACTGGAAACCAGTACTTTGTACTGCATGGTACCAGCAAATAGCATGAACTACTTTCTTCCCTGCAATGACTTGGAAATATAATAAATAACTAGAGATGGGCAAGTGACTAGTATGATTATTTGTTATTATATATTTAGCACTGGATAAATGGATAAAGCAGAATGAACCAGTTACCATATGTCAAAAATGGATTTCACCTACTCCATAGTAACTCCTATCCACCATCTTTTATGCTAGAGATATTTCAATATTCATTGTATATTTTCATTGTGGACTTGCATTTGTGAGGAAATAATTCTAATAATTAAGATAGAAATAATTACTGTTGTTATTCATGAAAATACTACTGCAAATACTCTAAACATTCAAGGGAAGTGATTGAGCAAAACCAGCTTCTAATTATTTCTTTGCAACGTGTTGAAAAGAAGCAGAGAGGCTGGGGCTTGACACACCTCTGACAGAAATGTGACACTTGTGTCCACTGTGTGCATTTAATTTTCACATATTCTGGCTCTGCTTCAACACTGTGAAGTTGAAAGAAGCTTTATAAATCTAAATCTGCGTTTACTGTATGCATTATATGGAAATATATTACTTTATTATAAAAACGTTGTAAATGTGAGGGTATGAGATGAAGGAAAAGATATTTCTTCCTTCTGTGTAAACTGTGTAGGGTATTTTAGAGAAATTTAGGTACATTTTTGCAGAACAAACTGAGAAATGAAAAAAAACCCCTCAACAATTCTTTTGTCAGGAAAGTTAATCACATTGTTACCATCATGAAATAATACAGCCTACATCCCCAAAGAAAAGGCAAAACATCTAATTACTACAGCTCTGTTTGTAGCTTAGAGGAAACAGAAGGTATGAGGTTGTTAAAATATAGCATTATTTTGGTGGAAAGTTGGCTCCTGAGGAAGAGCTGTCCACAAGCACGTGCTAATTGGAAAACATAGATGTCTGTGTGCCACAGAACCTATTGCCAATCTGTCCTGTGGTTAGATTTCTAATAAACTGCCAAATTTGACTGAAAATTTTCTTGTGGTGGGGGAATTCTTGGTCTTTGTATCCAGTTGATTTTTGGCATTTACTAAACATGAAACTCCCACTGGAGCATTTCTCCCTACTGTTGTGGGGCTCCAGTAAAGTGCCTTCTCTCTCTCTCTCCACTCCCAGCCCCTGAAAAACACAGAGTATCTTAAGACACCCAAACTTTTGTAAAATTTGGTGGGAAGTGAGTTGAAAAATTACTGAGGAGGAACAGAAAGACACCATTAAGCTTTGTTGCCTTGGGAAATGAATCTAAAGGGTAACTCTCTGCAGTGTCAGAGTTGAGAGAACTGTTGCCAAACTACCTGAGAGAAGTGTGGGTATGCAGTTAGGCTATAAGGAGCATCATAAATGCAATTTGTTTGTTACTAAATACTCTTAAGTAAGAAATAATGGGTTTGATTCATACTGTCTAATACAAGTATCTTGGTCAAATAAGTTCAATATTAAAAGAAGAGATTAAGCTTTACTGGTTTTATAAACCTAAGTTCTTTATCAGACTCATTCATGTGTCTACAGATTCCTTAACAGTAGTATTTTGAAACCTCCTAGATCTTGCCATGATTCTCAATTTCCATTGTTTCACGATGGGCTTTGCAATACCCTACAGTGTACAAAACAAACAGCTATGTACAGTAATGTCAGTATTCTATTGCATTGCTGTTTTCAAAAGCTAAATCATAATGTCAATAGAAATTCCTACAATTTGTGCCTAGTCTTCATATATTAACATATTAAAGCTCCTGTGAATAAGTTTTTTCTCTAGCTGTGCATTGACAGAAACCCTATGTAATGGGTTATAGTGACAGCAATAAAGTAATTTTGTAACATACTCAAAGAGACATAAACCAGATACAAATATTACAATGGGAAACCAGACTTAAAGCTGATGTATTACATTTTCAATAGGGATTTGTATTAGTTCTTCTTCCACTATCTGTTCATATGCATGTTCATCCTGCATATACTCAGACACTGAATGCAGCATTCGTAAGGCATTTTTCAGAAATTTTCAGAAAGAGCAAGCAGCCACATAGAAAAAATATCCCTCCCCCCCAACATCTCACTGTGCAATCCCTGACATGTTAGACTGAAGAAATATGGGACACTTTAAGATAAGTGTTTTTTTCAGAAAACAAACGTTTGGAAGACATACTAGCATTCAAGTATTAATGCAGGAAGCTAAGGAAATAAAAAGTGAAAGCAGATGAGTTGTTTCTCCACAACTAATGGCATCAGACACACTGTGTAAAACACTTAATTGGCAATTAAGATTTTGACATTTACTGATTGAAGCTGATGATATTCATGTTACACCAATGCAAAGGATAGGACCCCGTGCAAAGAAATCCCATAAAATGATGTTAGTGACTAAAGTGATGGACAGGACCATTAACTGCTGCATTACTCATATTTACTGAAATTATACAGGGAAGACTACCAAGTAATGGCATTGGCTGGATGTTAACTAGAGGTGATAAAAGAGAAAGATAAGATATCCTCCTCCTTTGCTCCCTTCCATCAGCAAAGA
>NW_008674826.1:78356-111912 GCF_000695815.1 Acanthisitta chloris
GGCCCTGGAACACACTCACCACCCTCCTCCAGGGCTCAACACATTCTCACTACATTTCCAAGTCAGCCTAACTGAAGCACCTACATTGTCAGCAATGTTAAACTCGTTTAAAGGGTGAGAAATGCTCCTAAATGTGTCAGGAAACAACTAGACAACTTAAGATACATGTTTTTGCAATGCAAAGCACTATAAATTAAGCAGGCAGATGATGAAGGTGAAACTTTCCTGAGGTACAGCACATTCAGCAGACACTCCTCACCCTCCCCAGAAGAATTGCTTTCTGCAAGAAAAAAATATCTCCTCCTAATATGTGTGCAAAGCATGGTTCATTGATGGCCTGAGCAATCTCAAGTACAGCTATATTTCATATATTAAATATACATTGTGCTGACATAAGGAATATAAGTATTTTGTATGTGGTGAAATAACTACAGTTACCTGACAAGAGCAAAGGGAACAGCATAGGTGACTTTTGCAGCTAACTAGCATTTGTGTCCCCACGCACAGGAGGCCAGTGGAGCCCCAGCAGGCAAAGCCCTGCTCAGGGGAGAACATTATTCCTCCCAGAACCAAGTGCCCTGTGCCACCAGCTCTCAGGAGCGAGATAAGATGCAGCACCCAAGAGTTACCTCATCAGCAAGCAGCAATGTTCACCTAGCTGTGCAGAGGGTTAAACCTTCATTCAGCAGACTGCACCTCAATTTGACAAGACAAAACCAAAGCCCCAAACGAAGTATGCAAGAAAAAGAGGGAAAGAAATCTAACAGTCTCTGATCATTTTCTTTAGCATCAAGTTGCTTTCTGTTGCCTAAACTCCTGCTGCATTTTTTCTTTAAGGCAAAGAAGCTTGGAAACAGCAAAAGAGAAAGAGATAGATCAAGATTTGGATGACAGAGAGTTATCACTGAGGAAAGGTACTTCTGAGTGTTTCTGAAGCTCCTATCGCCAAAAGCAAGAGTGCACAAAACCAGCCAAGCTAAGAAAAAGGTTTTCTCAGAGCCTGTTTCTCAAGACTCAAGGGAGAAAATGAGGTCTTTCCAGAAGCACAGGACTGATACTCCTCCCCAGACCTGTTGATGGCTTTAGATATTTCTCTGCATCAAAAGAGATAGTCAGGATGAACCAGATACCATCATGCCATACCAGGGAAAGACAGAGGATGGCTCTGAAACAGTTAAAAAAGAATGTCAAAAGAGATCTAGACACAGTAGGTCATCACCTGTGATTTACAGAACAATAAACCAGCAAAGGCAAATCAGTACCATGGGTTTGTGTTTTTCCCATTCAATAAAACTAACAAATCTCTCCAACCTTGCTTAGTTTTCTCAGGACTTCTTATGAAAAATTTTTAAATGGTTTCTGTTACAAAAAAAGATAATCAAATCCAACATTAAAATATACTCATATTGAATATGTTCTTGTTCCCTGCCCTTAGAAGCAAAACCATTTACTGTACACCCAGGAATACAGTTTGAGAATGGTATAGAATAGAAAAGGGACAGATGAAGAACAACCAGCAAGCCTTGATCTCTGTTTTCTTATTACAGATCTGTTCTACAAGCTTGTTGAAGCTTTGTCATCATCCTTAAACCATCTGAGCTCTGTATGTGGTGAATTTTTCCTGAAGTACCACGCATGTGTAAACTTTGAATACGAAAATCACTGTACCAATGCAAGATAATTCATGCATGTGTAAACTTTGAATAAGAAAATCACTGTACCAATGCAAGATAATATCATCACTAAATTCTATGCAGAAGAGTGAGACTAACTTGGAAATCAATCACTTCTCTTCTGACTTCCAGTGTTAAAGTTAAATTAATTTTTCTAAGCAATCCATCTACAAAATGTATCAGATTTAGGAAATTTGGATATTAAAAATATGTAGACAGTCATGACTTAGAAATTATCTAAACCAATTCAGTATGTAAAGGAATAATTTGCTGCTGTCAAAAGCTAATGTCACTTAATTCTTGTCTTGTTAAATCATCTGATGCCCCTTTCTTTTTTAGTTAAACAAAGATAAATAATAAAAGCAATTTACAGCTAGAAGATGTTAGGGTTTTGCAGCTGTTCAATGTCTTCTGGGCAGATTAGATTCTGTAATGAGAAGTTACAAGCCTCATTTTATAAAAGCTGTTGCTGTCTTGGGAAAAACATCAGTGAATAAGATTAGAAAACTCTTTGCCTTCATGAACATATTACACTAGCAAGCTGATTACTTGGCATATGTTTGATACCTTCATAGCTGGAAAACAGTAATTTGTTTCAATAATTTTTTCCCATCACTCGAAGTCAAAATGTCTTCTCTAATATTACCCTACCTCTTATTCAGCCAGTAAAAAAAGAGGCAAATCCACAGTAGCATAACTCACACCAACCAGCATGAACTTTCCTAAATAAAGGTTCTACTGAACTAAGTATAACTAACATTAAATTAAAACAGCTCATGAACTGCCTGTTCCTTGGGGGACAAAAATAACATTCTAAGATTAGGCATGTATTTAGAAGAAACTTATTGGAAGATTCACAACCATATGTGAACGAATTTCCACCTTTATAGTAACTTAGTATGTGCAGGTTTTGAAATTTGGAAGAACATTTCCTATTTATTAATCCCATAGGCTAAGCATTCATGTCAGGGATTTCCACTAATGAAAGGGATGTAATGAGGCTCCTCAGATAAATCTACAAGTACTTGACCTGATCTTTATTCTAGAGATTCCAGGAGTTCAGATTATGCTGTTCTACAAACTTGTTCCCACTATCCGAACACCTGTTTACCTTCACCTTCCTTTACTGAAATTCTAAGCACTGTTAAAGCACCACTCACACCATCTTCACTGCTTGTCCTCCTGAATGATATTGGCTTTATATCTCTTAGAGAAATTTGTTTCCAGGAACGTTGCAACACTTAGTGATTCAAGTGCCTGGAGTCGCTAATAGGTGGGAAAAATAACACTATCTTGAACAAACACGAGAAAGCTCCAACCTGTAATTATTTAACAAACTCTGTAAAACTTGTACATAGTTAGTACTAACTGGAGGGAATTGGATAATGATTAGGGGGTTTGTGTTAACTCCTTGCAGCCTACTAAACAAAGCAGCTCTAATTTCTGGTGAACAATGTGAAATGAAAACAAGGCTTCACATGATCTGTATTATGTAAACAGCCAAATAATTTAAACAATGTGCTTAAAATCTGCTCTGTCATGCAGTGCCAGGGCTATATTCTGGCTAATTCTGCTTCAGGCTATTAAAGTCTACTTTTCTTAGTTCCACCTACAGTTTAAGTATGGTGTTTCTATTTGCTTTCTGAATGTGTGGAGAACACACTTCTGAATTAGTGCTCTACCACTGCTGTGACACACTCTAGAGATGTTTGTGTTTCAGTGCTGGGAGATACTGAGGTGCAATCAGAAAAGCATCAGTAGGATGGGAATTAATCTTCCATTACTCTTGATACTGATACTTACATTTACATGATATTATCTTGATATTTACATCTTTCTTGTTTCATCTAGTTTCTTTTCTCAAGGTCCAATCTTGTATTTCTTATACCATCTGTATTGACTTAGCAGGAGTTTTGGGTGTACAAGCAAACTGAAGATTTGACTTTTCAGTCCTTTCTGTCGCTGGTGGGATTTTTCCAAAGCACAAAGGCAGGTCAGCATTTAATTTCCCTTTGTCTTACTGCACTTCAGGTATCTAAACATCTTCTTTTTTTAAATATTTAACAGGTGTTACAAATGTTTAAGACTGTTATATTTTACACTGAACATTTGTGTGCCCACACAAGAAGTTACCAGGCCCCATAGCTCTGTCTCCCCCCAGAATGAACAACCATCCCACCATTGAACAGCAAACCACAGTGAAATCTCAGCTCCATCTAAGTCAATGCAAACTGTATTTTTGCCTTCAGCACACCCAGGATTTCATCCTAGAGTCCTGAAAAGCTTCTGCACAGAGAGAAGCTCCCCTAAGACAGTCTTTTCCTGACTAGAATACCAGGCTGCTGGGTTCATTCAATGCAGAATGGTCCACTGTGCTCAGGGCTAGGAATACAGCTTGGACCTAAACTCAAATCCCATCACTAATAAGGATATAAGCCTAATTAGCCCTTTAAAATATCTCTGATGTCTTCTGGTAGAGCTAACTATTCCCTGAAGATGACATGGAATACAGAAAGTATCCCAGTACAGGATTATGGTCAATCTACGAAAACACTTAAAAATAAGCAGATAAAATTTTACTCTCCCCAAATATTGAAAAAGGTCTGAAATATTTCCTACTTGGTAAAGTTGATTTCCAGTTCAGAGTCTGAAAATTAAACTTAAATAAAGAAACAAACTATAAATTATGGGAGAAAGGAAAATAGAATTTCCTGTTTGCGGGCCACACCTTAAACCAACACTGGAAACTGCTCACTTTGCTTACATAAAACCTTTAAAATGTTTATTCTTACCTGAGAAGGTTTATATCAAATTTAACTTTATGTGAAAAGATTTAGCCAAAACAAAACCTGGGCAGCAGATTGAAACACAACAGCTATTAGACCGTTAACTATTTCACCAGTGCTGTGCATTGCCATAATTAGTGGCACTCTGGGAGCGCAATACAGGAAATTAAAAAGATAAAATTTCCTTTTAATGAAAAGAAATTGCAGACATGAAAGACTACTATATGGAAAAGGGACCTTCACTCTGCAGTACTAAGAAAACCTGTAACCTGATTAAAAGACATTTGGAAGCACAAAATTAGATATGTTAAAAAGGTAAGAAATCTTTTCATTATAGTTACAGTTAAAGTTGCCAGAACGAGGGAATAAAGATATATATTCTTCCCCTGTAACAAATGGGCTCTGTTCCACCCCTTTTGGTAAAGCAAAAACCCACTGAAAATCAAAGAGGCTACAGAATAGCTTCACTGTACCATTCTGTATTTCAGCATGAACTGTATCTTTAAAATAATGACATTTTTGCTCATCTTTTCAATCTTAAAGCACTTTATAACTACAGCTCAGAAATACATGGACAGAGAGAAATTAAAGCAACTGAAGCTGAAACATGCTACTTAGGAATCCAAAGTTTGTTTACACCATTAGAAGGCACTCAAATATATATCCCCATAAATGACAAGGTCCCAGCAGCAAATTAACAGGAACAATTTTCCCATCTCAGGAGCTGTCAAGATGGGCTCTGTTAGCCAATTTATCTTACTCTAGCACATCTCTGGTGCTTGTCAATCAATATGTGAAACATTTGGTGTTGATTGCCATTTTTCTATCCACTTCCTTTTGCCTCTCGTACCAGGCAATTTACTGCAAGTCAATCAAGGTTGAAGCAGACCTTGTTTAAATAAAACACTGTTGAGTTCTTTTCACACCAACAATTTCAAAAACAGAATGAGCTGTAGCTCTTCACATTTACATTTATACTACTTTTTCTGTTTTTCCCAAATGCCATGCTCAAGCTATAAGTCATAACTAGAATCAGCTGAAGACTTATGGAGAAAGCAGTCAGGGAAGATGAACTGAATACACCTGTATATGGTTTTGCTGTCAAAAATTCAAGCTATCAACAGGGACAGAGAACATTAAAAAATGCTTAAGTGATCTGCGATTGTTTCTTTTTCACCCTTGCTTGAATTCAGGTGTCTACACCATAAAATCAGCTTCTGTCTTGTCTGAATTTCTTAACTCTGTATAATTATTTCAAACATTCATTTACAGTGCCATTTTAGGGTAAGAGGGAGTTCAACTACTGTATTTATAACCACATGTCACAAATAAATGTATGAAGAAAATCAATTCTCCCAACTTAAAACCTGGTCCCATTTAAACACCCTGACAGTTTTCCTCTCACATCCAGATGGAACAATTGCACAGCGATCCCAGGTCACATCACATCTAATTTTGGCACTAGCTTGGCATCACCTGTAAGCAGTGAAGCAGAGAAATAGGGCAGAAACAACATCCTTTGTAATACATAATATTACTGACATACAACTCAAGCAACATACACTTACAGTCTGCAACGCTTAACAAATGAAGTTTTTAAAACTTGGACTTTGCTTCTGCACAGTAAAACTGTTTCACAAACAATACCTACAAAACTTTTCTCCTGTGCACAATGCTATTACAGCTTTTAGGCTCACCACAGACTGCAAAATTAACCCTGTGATAATTCACAACAGTGGAGCACAGAACTACTGTTGTCTGAGTTAGCACGACCGTGAATACCTGGACCACACAGCCAAGTGCTACAACTACACAGACTGATGTCAATTTATTCAGTTCCATACTGTTTTTTATTAGATCCACGTACACCAAATCCAATGATGTACAACAGCAACACAAGAAAACGCAAGTCAGACCAAGCCCTAAGATTCCCCAAAGCAATAATCTCATAAGGGTAACAGGACAGATTCCTTTAATAACAAAGAGAGAAAGTGACTATGTTACTGTTCCTATTAGTAAGATCATCCATTCCTCCCCCTTTTTTATTTTAAAAGATAAAAAGTTGTCAGACATTCAGCCCCCCAAGCTCAAAAGTGTTCACATATGCCAGCACATAGAGAATATATATTATCTTCTGTATTGTTATTGATATTATTTTCTAGTACATACACATATATGATAGAAAATACATCGCCCTCTTTGTGACAGAAAATTAATGGCTATTGAAAGGGACAAAAATCTCTGGTCAACAACTTATACATTTGCAACAACTCTCAAAACTGCCTGTAGTTAACACCTTGTAAAATTTCACTACAGAAACATCCTTAGTCATTTGCTAGTACTTTGGTATATCTAATATCTTCTTATCTATAGCACACATGAGAAAATAGGTAAAACACCTACAACAGTCAGAGACTTGCTGAAAAATAAAACAAGTGTATTACAAGGTATATACAATCACCAGTCCCATCCTGTGTGGGCTTTAAAACATCCTATGCCAGTATAAGGAATGATACAATTTAAATATTTCAGCATTTTTGGATAAAGAATGTTCTAGACTGATTATAAAAGAATAAATGTTAAATACTTTAGAATATTAGTCTCTTAAAAAGAAAAAAGCTCTGCTGTTTATCCTCACCAAGGGGTTACTGCAGGCAACCTTTTTCAGGCAGGCCCCAATTTATGGATCTTCCTTTACTGTGCTGCAAGTAACAGGGAAACAAATCCAGGTAATATTTGAGAATTAGATGTATATCACAGATATGGACAGTACATAAACACATACAGATATATAAACTCTCATTATTCCTGAGAAGGAAAATATGTGGTTTAATTTACATTGCTGTCACTAAAATAAAAAAACCCAAACAACCAGCAAGTCAGAGGTAGTAAAAAGCATGTCCTGAAAGGCAAAATCAGTTAGACCAATTCATGTCAATATGATGTAAGGATCCGCTTCAGTAACAATAGCCAGGAGCCCACAGTAAAAGTTCTCATAAAGGTAGCATAACAATTCCAGATTCCTAGTTTAACTAATGACAAAAGATAATGGGTGATTTTCCTGCCTAGTCTTGCAAAAGATGCCTCCTACACTAAAGCACGAAGAATCACACTTATATAACATTTATTTTATCATTTTCAAATGATAGGAGAACACTTAGATATTAAGAAATTTTCCATTCATTCCACTTCACGTATCTAAAACATTCCCAAAGAAAGGAGGAAAAACAAAGAAGCCATTTCAATCCTCAGGAAGCTCTGGGCTTATTGAAATCTCAAATACCCACTGGTCAAAGCATGCATGGGATTTTTTTCAGTCCTCTCAGCTATATGGATGTTACTCAGAGCTTGCAGAAAGCTCATTTCTGGAATTCAGGTTTACAGTTGGACTCTGCCAATTTATTGGAAAGGCATTTCCTCCAGAATAAAACCAAACACTACAAACAAAATCCCCTACACCTGCTTAGGAACTGCTTCTCCTTGCTTGTAACAAAGACTGTCGTGTCATCAGTAATGTTTTCCCAGCACTTGTACCAATTTCCTTGTCTGTGCCTTCTCATTACGAATCTAAAAGGCAATGTAAAATACTTCTGTCACAGAAGAAAGCAAGAGATGATGGGTGAAGCTATTTGATAGCTGAATGCCCTAAAGAATCAACTGGCTGAGGTTAGAGTGGTTCCCAGTATGTCTCCTCTCTGCTCAATCTCCCTTGCCCAAATCTTAGACTTTCCACTAGGGCCCTACAAGGGCTGAACACAACATCTGATGGATTTTAGGAGAAGGTAGATGAAGTTAGTAAGACAGAAAGGATCAATATAGATAGAAGCAGTGTACACAGACATAGCACCTGCAGATGGTTACAAACAAAGAGTTAGTTACAAATTCCTCTGAAAAGTTGAGCACAAGTTTCACTCTCCTTGTGATCAGCCGAAAGTCCAAGACTTCTATCTGTTCCTATCCTCTTTTTTTCCCCTCCAATACCACATTGTTTAAAACCTTAATTTTAACATGAACCTGCAATTTTAGCTGCTAAGAGAACTTCACTTTCCTGTCTCTCTACAGCCCCAGGGACTAATTGAGAAGATTACCTGAAGGCTCGAGGTCTAAACGCAGAAGAAAGAAAAACCTGCTTAAAACGATTTCTACAAAGAAGGATGACAGGAATCGGAACAACGAGGAGATCTTCCTGTCACTGGAGGTTTTTCTATTACAAATGATGACATGTTGTATGTGATCATGTGTTGGGAAAACCAGCAATAACGCAGGGAGTTTCAGTGAGTTCTTTTATTGCAGCACATTGGAATCTAAGAGTTTGTTTTCACTACAAATCACAGAACTAAAAAGAAATCTTGATCTAAAAATATTATAACCTAAGCAGGGGTCAAGTTTCTTGAAACCTGTTAAATATATAAGGCTGAAATACTGCTTCTCTCAGCTATCATGGAGATCAGGTTAAAGTGGTACTGAAGACTAAATGGAGTAGATATGTAAGAAAGAGTCAAAGACAATTTTAAAAGATGCTGTTTTACCTACACTTAGTGAAATGAAAACCAGAAAATCCACCCTCCTCTTCTATCACAAGTCACGACCCCATCAAAAACTGATGTACAAAACGTCTCCAGCAAGGTCGGTTAATAGAAATAATACATCACAATCCAGCCCATTTGGGGCTTTTGTTCTTAAACACTTCAGTAAATGGGCCTGTTTTTTAACTCCAACAGATAATTATGAAGTGCAATAAAAAATTCAAATTATGTTAATAGGCCAGAGAACAACGGCTGTTTCTGAAATCACTGGCAATTACTAGACATAATGGTTCTCAATTAAGCTGGAGGGTATTTTCAATCGTTCATAATTCACTATTTTAAAAGTATCATAAAAATATATAAATGTGAACTGTTAATAAAACTTTCAGACCAACAATGTAGCTGTGTGTCGCAGAAAGTAATACCTACTTTATTTTGATGGTGGATTTTTTTCCTCTTGTGAACGATATGTGAATATACTGTGAGTAAAGGGAAGGTAACTACATGGGATTTATTTCTCACAGTGCTCCTAAGTGGAAGAAGGGCTATATTACTTTTTAAAGCAACTTCAGTTTCTCCTAGGAATACACTCAGCAATCATACATGTCTTTAAGAACTCTATTTTTAGATACTGCAGTTCAGTATATGAACTTTAATGCATATGTGGATGTGAACCAGGGGACTCACTGCTTGCCCACTTTGAGGTTGTTACTTCAGATATTGTTCAAGGGAATGAAGTGACTAAAATGGAAAACCATAAGGTCTAAAATAAGAAATCATAAGAATCATCAAATGAGAAATCCTAAGCATCATCTTCCAATTATACGCTTGATGCATGGTAAATTTCCATCAAATCAAATATAACAAACACCTTTAATAAATGAAGCCATTAAGGAAAGATCAATAGGCAATAATTACTACCCACACTTCCACTAAAACTAGCACTACATATTTAACCTTGCATTAGGAAAATGGCACATTTGGCAATTTCTGCATTCTCACTGTAACTTTACTATATGTGATCAATGATCAGTTTACTGGAGACATGTCTGAGCTCCCTAAGGAAATTTATTGAAACACACATGTCCATGTGTTTAATTTTTGGGTTTCCAAACCCACCACACCTTAAAACATTTCCTCTAATCCAGCCCCTTCGACCTTCCTCCTGCCAAGAAGAAAACCTTACTTGACTTTTATTCAAACACATTTGCACACATCTTCCTGAGAAAGAGTAAATCATTCAATAGTTCCTAACTGTAGAAATTTATATTTTCATATTTAAACAGCAACTCAGAGACTTGAGGACAACACTGCGTTTCATCAGTGCAAGAAAGCCATTCATCATCCAGACCTCAGGATCTGTTGAGTCTTTATTGCTTTGACCTCATTAAAATGGTGCAAACCATGAGCTAACATAAATCTGTCTCTCTAAATATTCTCTCCTTTAATTTTTTAATAGTTCCACACAAAGGGAAAGGTTAAAGCCAATTAAAAGAGTTACAAATACCATTATTATTGCCCTGAAGAACTGTTAGTTATTGAATTGGGCCATTTTACTTAAAAAAAATTGCTTCAGTTTCTGAATGAATTAGTAATTACACTGTTTATTGACTTTTCTTGGTGGTTTTTTGGTTTGGTTTGGGGTTTTTTTGGGGGCCTGGCGGGGAAGTGGTGTACTGGTATTTTTTTTAATCCCTTCATTTTTATTCCCTTTTCTCTTTCACTGATTACTTCTAGTCCCTATTTTAAAGCTAAAGCAAATCTCAAGTGTTACAGCTGGGGAAGGACATCTACATAAGGACTAAATTGTAATTCTAACTTCATTCCAAGTGGGAGAAAAATATCCCGAGTTCATTCCTATGCAGAAAACACTTGTTTTTCTATCTCATTAAGATCATCATACAATATCAACAGATGCTTAAAAGCCTCTAGTGCTGAAGGTACTATTGAGAAAATTGAAACAGAAGTACTGATGAATGATAATCTAATGATACTGCAAAGATTTTTCTTTCCTGTACCGTATGTAACAAAACACGTATCTCCCAACACTCCCTCCACCAAAGGCCAAACCCTGTCACCAAGTGCCTTTCATTTTTGTCTTAGTTCATACTGTTTGGCACTGTGAGCAGCAGTCATCATTTTACCTCTGAAAAACTAAGAATAAAGGGAGAAGCAGGGTTTGAAGTGTCCCCCAAATCCCCATAACCTCAGTGGCTGCCATGAGCGCAGAACTGTGAGCAGAATATTACCATTAACATTATAATCACAGTAAACAAGCATCTGGCTGCCATTTAAAATCCAGCTTCTTCCACTGATAATAAAGAAGTATTTTCTGCTAATTTCTGTTATCTGTAAAGCTCTCTTGGCATTCCAACCCTGCATTTAATGTGCTGTACATGCTCTACTCTATGCACAATGAACACTGGCATCAAATGTCAGCATGTCTTCATGTTCTCTTAAAGACAGGCAGGGATACATTCAATAAAACATCTAAAGAATCAGAAGAGAAGGAATAAGGAGGTGTTTACTCATTATGCCTCAGACATTCAACAGAAACATACATTACTTTTACACTGGAGAAATAATCATAACCTATACCAAAAAAAAAAAAAAAAAAGCACTTCTTGGCTAGCTGAGTTAATTTAACTGCAGAATGGGAGCTGAAGTCAAGTTTAGAGCAGTTATGTGTGTATCTATGAACTGCACCTCTAAATGAGCAGAGTATTAGAGAACTCCTGCCCTGTGTGAATCATACCTGCTCATTTTCAGGTACCACTGTTGCTCTGTGTTAGTCTATTCTGACAGGACACCTGCACAGGTGTAAACCACAAGCTGAGTTGCAAGCAGCTGTCATATTTTGTTTTTCATACATCCTGTTCTGTTAGACCACTGGAAAATCAACGTGCAAATGACCCTTAAGAAAACACGAGCACAGTGCACAGGTGAGAAGCAGCAGCAGCCTTGAAAACTCAAACTCAGTGTAACAAATTTCCCTCCTTGGTTTACTGGTGTAAATCACAAGAAACCCATTTGAATTCACTAACTCTAACTTAGTACAAGGAACATCATAATTCTGCCACAGGTTTCAAACTTCAAAATGAACCAAGTATTTCATATGCATCAGAAATACCAATCTATTTGTTAAAGAAAATATTAAAAATCTGTATTGACCTTAAATTGAGTGCCTATCTTTTCAATTTTTATTAAACTTTGTTTCTTATTCTCCCTCTCATTTAGATGCTTGCAAAATAAATATAATTATACCCAACTTTAATAACTTTGGTACCTTGAGCTGCAGGTGCTGGTATGCTGTATCTATTACCATATTTTAAACCCTTTTAAGAAGATTGCATTAATTTCTATGATAATTTCGAGCCCATAATGCATTCCAAGATGTGAATAGATGTTAATCACCATGGAATGATTTTCCTGTATACTAACGAAGTCACGCTGTAACCAGTAACTACTAACTTTTAAAATTCAATATTACCACTGAAAGATTTGATTAAGATTTTGTTATAGTAATTATACCCCTGATAAGGGTTTAAAAATCCCAAAGTAATCAACAACTACATCAATAGCTATATCTTTCCTATCTATAGAAATCATTAGGACAGAAAATGCTTCCATTTCTTTCTTTGCCCAGTATTATTAAAACTTACCCATGCATATTTATCTTCTGCCACTACCATAGACCTAGTGCAGCAGTCAGCTCCAAGACAGCAGGCAGAAAAGAGGCTTCATTATTACAATAATATTATGTTTAATATTACAGGTGCATCACTGAGGAGAAGTGACACCAGTGATTGCAGAACTATTCTGATAGGAGAATATTTACATCTATAACATTCAGCCTGAGTTTGTCTCTATGATGTAAGTCAAAGCAACCTCTAACAGAGCAACATTCAAATTTAAATATCCATTCAAAGAAGTGAAAATTGGCAACATTTTTCTCCAACAAGCCCATTCACAGCTTTCCCCCAACCTAAAAATAACTAAGGGATGCCTCTCTTCATTAGCCTGCTCATTGTTATTGCTTCTTGACAGTTATTAAAACCATGATGTACTACATGTGGCTTTGGAGTGTTCCTTCTTTTTGGGTCATCTTGCTAATAGTGACAAAGGATAGGACTATTTTGCTGGGAAGGGACCCACAATACTCATTTGATCCTGCTGCCTGAGTGACTCAGGGCTGAGAGAGTTACAGCCCATTGTTGAGGGTATTGTCCAAATGCCCCAAACACGGCCAGGCCTGGGGCATGACCTGTGCCTGCTCCAGGGTCTGCCCACCCCAAAGGCAGCAGGTACCACACAGCATAGCACCACTGTCTGTGTGCCTGCTCAGGTCCTGAGTGATCCAAACAACACAATCAAGCTGACATTTCAAACTTTCCACGTGGTTAAAATTTTATGCATTGAGTTCTTACAAAGGAAAATTCCTGTTTTAACATTTTTTCGCCTGCAGACAACAAGCAGGTTCAGATGAGCAGCTGAAAGCCTTTCTGACATTGTGATAATTCCAATTGCTGCTGCCTCTGCCAACGATTAACCTACATGCAGAGGTTTAACTGGGTGCTGTGATTCAGCAGCGTGGGGAGCACTGCATGTACTGCCTCTGCATTTGAATGGGTATTATTCCCCAAAGTCTCTTACTTCTTCAAAGATTGAAAAACTAGCAATCACTGTGGTTCCATGCTCTAAGGTGGGTTTCAGTTTCTGGGGTCTCTATGATGCTGTCAGTACAATCTCCGAAACACATTATGATGTGCTGGAAGGAAATCAGCTCCTAAGCCTCAGAAAAATTAAGAAAAACATGGGGGGAGCTTCTAGATCAACTTTTGTTATGATCACTTAAAAGACTTTGCACTCTTTCTGGCATCATGCTTGACACTGTTGAACACTTTCAAGTTCTGCTGCCTTCAACAGAAGTTCATTATGCCTTCCCAAAATGTGTCAAAAGGTAGCAGAAAAAATTTAAGACAGCTTAAAAGGTCCCAGATCCTCTGCAACTCAGAAATGTAACATTAGCATTCCAGATCAAATTTGACTTTTGAGAGATGCATTCAAGGACTCTAAGAAGAACAGTTTATTTACTCTTTTACATTTAAACAGTTCACTTTACAAGATTAATATTTAATTGAGAAATAAAGTATTTAAATCTGGTTTCTTTTTTTTTAAAAAACAACAATCTGGGATTATTTCATGCTTGTGTATTTTTGTAGCAGCAGTCAAAGCCATTTGAGCAGTCACAGCATTTAAACTGCCACCGATACAAATTAAATCATTAGCTGCTGCATGTAGAAAAATTCACAATTGTGAATTTAAGTCTCAAGAGACAAGCAGAGGAAGAATTTATTCTCACACGTTTTATATAAATAATCACTTAAATCTGTACTTGTTAAGTACAAAATATGTGTTAGCATAACAAAGTATCCAGTTCATTGAAATGTGATTCTTGCCTTCCTCACTGGAAGAGAAGATATTAAAAAAAACCCAAACCAGTATCATAAAACAAAGCAACTTCTTGAGGAATTAAACAACTAAACAAGAAAGTGTGGTTTATTTACTCGAAAAAAAAATATTAGAATGGCTACAGCATCTAACACCCAGAAGCTCCACAAAATTTTAGTAATAAAACCAAAGTTTAAAAAGGTGACTAAAGATGTAAGCAAGGGGTTCATGTGGAGAAGCCTCAGGGGAGAGAAGATGCTGGGAAGTGCATGGCCTCTCACTTCAGCTCAGAATCTTCACTTCCTCATCCTCTAGCTGGCAACAACCCTGTGCTCTTCAGGAAACCTGAGACCCACAAGGTCTCACAAACACACCTGGTCAGGTGCTCCACTGCCTCTGCCTCCCCAGAGCTGCATCCCCAAGCTGAGCCCCCAGAGCTGTGGCAGAGGACCAAGCAGCCAAGGCTTGGTGGGGAGGTGGGGACAGAGCTCCAAAGGGGCTCTACCTTCCCTGGCCTCAGGCTCCTCCAGGGGACAGCCCTTGAGACCTGCTGTATCCTGGATTACACAGCTTTCCCTGGGGCTGAAGGATGCAAGGGGCAATGGGGAAAAGACTTGCATAACACAGTGGTAAAGGTGAAAAGGTCAGAACAAAAGTTCAGGGTTGTAAAATCATTCCAAATCCATGACTTTGTGCTGTAATAGCTCTCAGATATTCTAACAGCAAAGCCCTGCAACAAAGCATGTTTCTAAATAAACATAATGATAACAACCCTGTCCAAGACTTGGTATTTTATTCGCTGCAACTCCATCAATTAAACTCAATACAGAGTGCTGAAATGAAGATGAAAACGAGGCCTTCCCATCCACTGGAGTAGGAGACAGAAAAATAGCAGAGAAGCTAATACAGACTACTCTCACTATAGAAAAAAGGACTCACGCTACACTTGGTCAGAATCTTTTCTCCACACATTAATGCTTTGCACAGCTGGAAAAAACCAGAAGGACCTGAGCAGGCACTGAGTATTATGGATGTCCCTGGGAACTCTGGAGTCTCCAAAGGACCAAGAGGCCACACTAAATTAACACCATTTAGAGGCACTGAGGAGAGGAGCAGGGAGTGCAGGTAACAGGAGTTATCTATAATAACTCAGTGCACACAGGGGCTCTTCTATTTTGGCTCACAAATTCCCCTTCCTGATATCAAGTCACTCCTTGGGTAGCTCAAAGAACAAGGTAACTAATAACATACAAAATGAAATCATTAAAAATATCAACAGTTCAATAATGATAATTTGTCTATTTTTCAAACAGGGAATGTAATATGAGTAATGATAAATTTATAAGGACTATGCTAGACATTAAAAAAACTGTTGAGCCCTTGAGTAAAAGGTATGCAACACACTTCAGTGCTTAAAAATTAATCATAATAGTTAGAAACCATGACAACTTTTTCTTTCAAATATTTTCCTTTAATTGTAAAGTTGAAGAGGAATTTTCTATCGTATAATTTGTCAGTCAACTCACAAAAACACCCTAAGCTAGAGTTAGGAAGAATTTTTCCATTTACAGCATCACATTACGTGTACTCTATCGATTTTTTATGAATTATAATAAAGCATTTGCCCTTTGTCACAGTCAAAAATAAGACAATTACTGCAGCCTGTCCTGGTGTAGCTTGTCTGCCATATCTTAGAAAAGCAAAAATATTTTTAACTTGAATTGTGCAACGGATGCAGTTAAAAAAGACTACTTTGTATATATTTGGAAAAGGTATTCCCAGACTCCAGGAATAAAACCCCAAACAAACAAAAAAGAAGAGTCAAACATAAAAGTTGGAAGCTTAAGACTTGTTTAAAAATTAAAACCAGCGGTGATGCACAGAACATGCCAACCCAAACACCTTACCAGCATTATTCTTTAGGGTATCTAGTTCCCTTTTTAAGTGACATTCTTGAGTCAAGTTTCTTTTTCAACTTCACAATTTCCTAAAACCTCTTTCCCCATTCAGGCTATGCTACCTAACAAATGGCTTCAATATCCTTTTCCTCCCTTGAATGGCCATGCATATTTCGCCAGAAACAGGAAAAGTAGGAATGCAATCGCATTTGTGCTGATGCTAAATGTTAATAGATTTGCCTAAATGTCTGCTAATAGCACCCCCAGAATTAGCTAGACTAGTAGTGCATGCCTAATGTCTTGTTTTTGCTGTTGCTGCCTTAGCTGTTTTCTCCTTTTTTCCTCAGTAACAAAAATAAGGGTGTTTTTAGTAAAATGTTTCTATACATCTGCAGCCTGTACAGCAGCAATGTCACTGACACCGTGGAGCTCTGACATAGCATCCCTGGGACTATAAATCCCAACATTCTACTGTTTCCTTAAATTAAACATGAAAAGTTTAATGTTTTTGTAAATTAAACATGAAGCTCTGACTTTGCCAGCCAAAATATGTCCTTCTATCACCTCTTCCAATTCCTCCAGGTCACTTCTTAGCTCCACACTGTCAGAGCATGATGCTCTTTTATTGGCACATACCTTCAGATTATTGTGGGAGAACAAAGCCTTTGAAAACATTTTCTACAGGCCAAAACATTTAATAAATATGCATTACACTCCCAGAGCTCCAATTTGCTTAGAATCACAAAGACATTTACAAATGTAAGAGATTTTTAAAATAAACAGTTCCAAATGGCTTAATTGAACAATGATATTTTTAAAACTACATAATCTGTGAAAATCAGATACTCTGTTTTGAAAAAATACATTTTACCAACTTGTGTTTGCAGTTGCTGTACAAATGCATCGTGTCCTCAAAGTCTTCTCCTGCTTAAAAATATAACACATATAAAAATATCTGAGAAGACAGCACCTTTATGTATAAAGGACTCGTAAATTCTGTCAGTTGACTGAGCCACCTTGAAATACTTTACTATTATTTTTAAATTTCCTACTCTTTTTACAGTGCAGGACAGAGACCTAGTCCTTCTGTTTCTGTTAGAAGTACATAAAAAAAGCTGCATTCTGACTTTAGGCTGCAGACAGTCACCACAGACTGAACCTTTACTATTCATTCCAAACACACACTGAAGAGAGAAAAAGGCAATAGTTGCTCCAGGTCCAAGAAACTTTCTAATCTTTAATTCAGAATTCTGGTCCTGAGTCTAACTGTGATATTAACAAAAAAAACCCAAACCAAACCTATAAGTCTTTTCATCTATGCCAACAGAAACACACCTGATAAAGGGTATGAAAAAATAGGAATCAAGGCTCTGATTATATTACCTTTTGGAAAATTCGTTAGCATGTTATTAGCAAAATGTTTATTTGTTAATTATAGTTTTAATTAAGATACAACAATAAATTATCTTTGCCACATTTCTGCAGCTATTTACAACCCCTGAGACTCAGATATCTCATTCTATATCTGTGGGGCTGACTGAAGTAAATTAAAGTTATACCATGATGGTTGTGCTTTGCTCAGCCAAAATCCTCCTGAAACTTGGGGGGAGGAACACAGTGTTCCTCCAGATGCCTCTGCAAACCACCACTGCATACACATAACCACCATCACCCTCATAAAGAATGCCACCAACCTGGTTTTCAAGAAGGAAACCACTGATTCCTTCATCATTATTTTTAAGCTAATTGCTACGCTGCTCACATAATGTAGAATCTTGCTAATGCTAGTCAGAATTAAAGAGAGATGGCACAACTGGGAAGGAAAAATCTGTACAGAACAGGTCCATTTGCTGTCTTTGGTGTCACCTGTTTCCCCCATCTCACTAATTTCAGAGTATCCTCTACAATAAACTTCTGTTAGAGGGTATCACGTGCAGCTTTTCTGCACAATAAAGCATGTTATGCCTGTACCAACGAGGCAGGAATGTCTAAAGGGTCTACATTTAGGAAGATGCTTCCAAGATGGACAGCAATGAAACACTGCCCATATGTTAATGGTGTAACTTCTCATTTAAAGTTTGGCAGCACTGCCTTCATGAGCTCTCCCAGAAACATACATACATTTGATTTCACAGGAATGTAAAGAATGCCAGACCCCTATGGGGAGCAGAGTACAGGAGGAGGAGCACATCAGACAGAAAGTACACCCCAAATGTCAACACATCCTTGGTTCAAGAGATGCAGGGCTGTTCCAAGGCTCAGCAGTACCAATTTTCAGAATTCTGCAGGCCAGGAGTATTTTTCCAATTACAATTATAAGACAAACCAAATATCTTTCCAGTACATGCACTGCCAGGATTTGACAAGTAGGATAGGCCAGATTCCAAAGCAGTACATTTCCCTCCTGAAAGCAACAGAGCTTGACATACCCTTTAAAGACACATGTACATACCAAGGCTCAGCAGTACCAATTTTCAGAATTCTGCAGGCCAGGAGTATTTTTCCAATTACAATTATAAGACAAACCAAATATCTTTCCAGTACATGCACTGCCAGGATTTGACAAGTAGGATAGGCCAGATTCCAAAGCAGTACATTTCCCTCCTGAAAGCAACAGAGCTTGACATACCCTTTAAAGACACATGTACATACAATTTTATCTTTCAGTGCCAACAATATACATATAAGGCACAACTTTCATTATGGTTCCTGCCCAAAATGTCAGTGAGGACATAGAACAGTGGGGTTTCCTCTTCACCCCAAATCCAAACCAGAGCAGTTCCATCAACCTATGAATAAGTTACTTCAGTTGAAAAAGAATAATGAGTTAGTTTCAAAGGTATTGCACTGTGGCAGTAACTGGAAACAAAAGCTTTATTCACGCATTTATTTTCTCCTTTTTTTTTCTGTCTGCCCCCAATTTTAATTGAAAAGGAAAGCAAGCCGCATGGATACCTTTCCATATCCCACCTATACATATCACCTTCTTTTCCATGAGTCAGAAAGCACAAAGTAATGCAAAACTAAAACATGCATACCTGAAAGGCAATTATTAGTTGAATGATGAAACCCACAAATCAACTCAACGTCAAATGCCTTAGACCTGTTTTCTGTGGGTCAAGGACACAGCAATACATTAGCACTGACATAATTATATAAAACACTGACTATTTTTTGTATTTTTCTCCATCTTATTGGTGCTTTTCTCATTATCTAACAATTATCTGGATTTTTACGGCCAAAATGTAACAAGGCCAATATATATCTGCCAGAAAACCTGAAAACAGAAACATGTTACACAAACAAACCAACAATTATTCAGTTTCATACCACTGAGAGGTTGCTGCTCTGCTGACTTATGCAAAACTTGCTCATGCTGTGCATCAGAAATCTTTAAAAAATAATATGTCTGCATATAAAATAAAAATAAGCAATTCAGTCTCTATTTACTTAGTATTTCCATGCAATTACTAACAAAAGAGTTAATACTAGTTAGAAGTACTGATTTTTTCCTTTATTTGCAGGCCTTGGAAATAAATGGGAATAAAGACATTACACAGTATAATTCAAAACCAAAGTTCCTCTAACCGATGAGGTTTTGTAATTTTCTGACCAACTCTACCCAGAAAGACAAATGGCTTTTCTTCTCCATTTAAAAGAGAAAACCGTTTTTTTTCTCTCTTCAACTGAAGAATTGCAATAGAATGGTACTTTAGTTTAAAAGGTACTGAAGCAGTTTCCATTATTCTGCTTTTAAAAGTCTTTGAAGTGCTGCTATTTCTGTATCCCTCTGGTATGTGTACTTTTCTGCCTTAGTTTTGTATAAAAGGAACAAGACTGGGCCAAGGATGCAAAACCATCCCTTGGCATAACAAAGAGAAGACCTGACCAGTCCTATCTTTCTACTATTGTGTTGCTTATTAACTTCTTAATTTATCCTAATAATAGTTTGGTATTAATGTCACACTATTTCATAACAACTTTTGCTTCATAAATATATATATGTACACATACACCAGAACAAAACATTAACTGAACATCTTGTAAGAAATGTGTTTTCCTACAGCAATTGACAGCAAATAACTGCTACCCCGTTACATCAGATTTTCAAAGAATGCACATATCATTATTTCTGCAGTCATGTTATATGATTTCATCACACAGTTGAGCAAAAACTTGCATTTACGATGTCTTAGACTCAAAAAGTGACTCTTGGCTGGTCAGAGGTATATTAAAATTAAGCCTGTTCAAAGCTGTAAACCAGGGAAAGATATGGTCCCAGCCACACACAGGAATGGCACTGGATATGCTCTGAATTTCTGCCTTGTTGTGGCTTCTTGTCATTTTTCCTGAATTAAGGAGTCGCACAGGAGGTGAGACTACTTAATTTCAACCTCTGCTTATTACATAATTAGCATGTAGGGCAGAGATTTGCTAGAAACATAATAAAAGGTATGTGAATTGATACTGGAAAGAATCCCCCAGGAGGACATTTCCTTTGAAAACACTAAATCTAATACTTTCATTAGGAGATGGATTAATGATTAAGTGGTAGTAGTGTCACAACTAGGAAAAAAATCACAAGAAAAATAATTTAAATCCTATTTCACCCTGTGTCTTGCTGGAGAAGCAAACTTGTTTGGATCTGGATTAGATGGTTTCAGTCATCAAAGTTCAACCTTTCGACAATGAGCTGTTTGACAAGCCCTACTTAGCACTGCAGTCACTTGAAGCCTGTACTATATAGAGACATTTCTAGTAGAAAGACAGGAAGGAAACAGAAAGCAGAGTTACCTATTTCTTCAAAGATCCTGGCATAAAGTTCTAAAAAACCACAGGGCATATTCTTCTCTAAAAGACTTTATACTGAAATGTGATCATCAGAAATATGCGCATATTTTATCCTGCTCACCTCCACAGAGGTGCTCACAGTCACAGCCAATTCCTTTAGTGATGCTGTCAGCATAGCTGTGAAGCAGTATAAAAGATCTGCTGTGCTTGGAAGGCATTGCCTTCACTTCTGAAATTCCAATTCCTTTAGCTCATGGAGTAGTTGGTGATAGAAAACTGCACTGCAGCTGGCTCTCAAGCCATCTAGCCTCCCTGCCCAGCCACAGCTAGTAACCCCTTCCTTGCCTTCCCTTTCCCCAGCAATCTACCAATTATTCTCCAAACTAAGACACACTTAAACCTTAGTGAGTCTGTTAAAGCATTCTGGGAACATGTACAGCCATCCTGAAATGGAGACAGCTTAAGCAAGTTACAGACACCATTACAGAAAGTTTCTCTATCATACCCACATCTTGAAGAAGTTCAAACACAACCCAAAGCTAAAGCAAAAGCTTCAGTGGATTTCAACAAGCAGTAATCTCTAGCATCTAAATAGGTCCCGTTAGTATCACCTGAGACTTAAACTACAGAGCATATTACAAGCCATCATTACAGTGCTTTTCACCTACACAAAAGGCTCTGATCTTCCTTGACATTCATCAGTCAATCCTCATCCTAAATCCAGATGTCAGAAGTACAGTCATCATCCTGTGTGCTTACAACTTCAGCAAGGAATTTCAAGTCAGAAAGATCTGATGACACAAACTGGATCTGGTTACATGCTTTGCCTTACAGAGGTGATCTCCCTTTCAGAGATTTTAGAGTAACTTGCTTGTTACTCTATTTATCCTCTGATATTCTCTAATTTAACAAATAGGTGCCCTGTTGTATTCCAGCCTTACTCTACATCTACTAGCATGCTACTTGTTTTCTGCTCAGAACCAGGTCTTGAATATATATGTTGTGTTGCAGAAGATTTGCAAAGATAAACATACTAGTTCTTCACCACCCTTAAGGTGAAACCATGATAAAGACTGAAAGAACCTCCTAGTTGTCACCATCCCATCATGACCTGAAACTCTAAGTCTGAAAATTGCATCTCTGGTACTATGCAGCACACCCTTAGCATTGCTTGGAGAGGCAGGCTGCCTGTTTGTGGGATCCAGAATGAAATAACCACCTAGTGCTGGAGCCTTTGAGGTCCTTTGTTCCAATCACACTGTGTACAAGTTGTCTTCTCAAGTGTGGCTGTCTATGACTCATCTGGAAAGCCCTTTTCCCCTCCCTTTGCATCAAGCCAGTTTCTGTATCTGTTTACAAAGAGGCTGATAGAACACTTCCAAGTGTTCTCACCTCAGGCCTCTCAGATTACAGGGAAATACTAACACACTTTCTCTCCATCTCCCTATTAATGTGTATGTATGTACCTTTGTAATTTTGGCTTCATTTGTTGTGCTTATCTGTGCCATTTCCTGTCTTCATGTTGTCAGCTTATGTTTCGTTCTTTTAATAGAAAATAGTTTATGAGTGAATGCCTGGAGGAACGAATCCTGAATGATGTGTGCTTTTGCACTTGTCAATCTTCTCCAGTCTTTAGCTTAAGATCTTTTGATAATCTTTATATTCGAAACGCCAGCAGCATGTAGTTTAGTACCATTTTAGTTTAGATGAACAATAGCATTTGAGAAGAGTGACAGAGAGGATTACTGGTTCCTGAGAGCTGCTGTCTGCCAGAGATCTGACCTGCATGCCTACATCCCCTGCTCACAGATGGAGAGGAACTCGTCAACGTGGCACTCGGCAAAATGTAGAAATTCCCAACCTTCTCAAATTTGCATTTTATTTTGCTTCCATTCTCTTTTCTTTTGCATCTTTCTCAGCTTGTCTCAGAGTGTTTACTGTCTCCATACTGCGACCTCTCTACCAACTCAAAATTTAGTCTCAAAATTTTCCTTACATGTTTGATGCCATATACACTACAAACTTCTAGCTCAAGCTTCTTGCTTTACTCAGAAGTTTTTACTATTGGATAGGAGTAACACTGCCTTTCCTGAACAGTTCATAGCTTACTTCTCTCTGTGCACACCTTAAGCACAACATCTGAGTCTGTGTGCAGGGGTGTGACTAAGACACACACTCACCTATACCAGTATCCTGCACCCCAGGAAGGTACAGAATGATTACTGGTATGTTTGCAGTTGGCCACAGTCCTATATTTTAAACATGGGTATTAATTTAATTTCCAGTTGGACTGTTAATTCTATAAAAGTTTACTGTTCTAGGCTTAAAAGTAATCATTAGGATTTTATTTTCCTACTAATAAAATCTTATTTGGACCTTATCAATAGTAGCAAATGCTAAGCTGAATTCACCTGCTTCTCTCAAAACCCTGAAAACATAAACCATTATGATAAGTTCGAGGCAGTCCAACTCAAGAAACTTAATATTAAAGTGTTGGAACTATTGTAATATTCATAACAATGAATGATGAATTCAAATGAGGAATACAACTCCGTGTTCTTTGTCAATCCTGGAACTGCAATTTCCATTAAAAAAATTGGATTTACTCTGCTTCACAGAAAGCAACTTGCATTCTAGCAGAAAACAGCCATTTCTTCCATCAGATCTTAATCATTTGCAACAATGACTTTTTTTTTTTAATACTCCTTCTCTCTGTTCTTGCATTTCTCTTTTCACAACTATTTCCAAAAAATGGCCATCAAAAACAAAGAAATGGTGAAAAAAATAAACCAACTCATTGGAACCTTCTGCTATGAAACTGAAAATCAATTATATATGTTTCTAGGCATTTTGGGAGTCTGTCCTCTTACTTTCTGTCTCTATGTCTAACATAGTCTACAAGCCCATCAGGGCAGGGATCAGCCACTGAAAAGCACTTAATACTGTATACATGATGAATAAATAATGCAACAATTCTCAAGGTCAGAAGGTGAAAACAAGACATAGATGGGAACATTAACATGAGCTTGTATCTTAGTTACCTTCATGAAGCAGAAATGATGAAAAAATAGCAAGTGAACATGGAAGCTGGGTGAACACTGACACCCATCACTAATATTGATTAGCATAAATCAATATTTACACTCATTCCTATCCCTTAGCTCTTGAATGAGGAGTTGTAATGGTTCCATGATTCACTTAGGCCTTTCTGAGCTACTTCATAAATGCATCTTATTCCTCTGAGTTATTTTTCCTTCAAGCAAGTGTCTATCCTCACAGTGCATTTCTCAGCACTAAGTGTATGCCCATACCATTCTCCACAACAGCCTTCTCTGGATCAACATGTAAACCAATACATTTGTTCACACATCCTTAGTTTAGGGAGGCTGAAGATGCTCTTCTGGACCTCTTTTGTATGTGCCATCACACATGGAAGATGACACCTACTTTAGAAAGTGGGAAGCTTCCATTAGCATTCTGACATTTGGAAGTTCAGTTGTGTGAAGATGCAAGAAAAATAAGAAGCAAGAAGGAAACAACTGATTTCATAAACTGCCCTAGAGTATACAACCTAAGCTCTAAGGTTAAGTACAGAGTGACTAAGTGTTACAGTAATGATAAGGATTAGCATTACTTCAAAAGTCTCCATTTTATTCTTATAGAGATGATGAAAACATATTTGAAAGTTAAGATGCACAAACAACTGTTCTCATGCCTGAGAATACAGGTGGCAGTTCAGCACCTTATTCACATACCACAGTTCTAGAACACTCCACATGGATTATGTCAGTAGTGATTCATATACACGGGCAGATGTGGGTAGCAAATTTCATCTTTACACTCCCAGATAATACCTTAATCTTTGGCCATCATACCCTCTTCACTGCAGTCTATTAGACCGAAATCTAATAAGAAAAAAAGGTTTTAAATAGAAAATAAATGACCACTATCGGGTTCATTTGTCTTTAGTATTTTCAAAGCTTTTAGATGGAGAACCCCCACCTTATTAACTTACTTTTATGTAGTACAGAAAAGGTTAAAGGTAAAAAACCACAAAACAACAGGGAAAAGAAATGGAGTTCTTGCTAGTTCAGAGTAAGCTTAAGTATTAAATTAATGAACAAGGGTAGCTTTCAGTCATATTCAGCAAGTATACAAGCATTTGCTAAACTTTTGGAATATATTTATATTATGTTTATATAGTTTGGTGAATGAGGGCAACAGTGGCACCAATCAAAACAAACTATAGGTAATTTCAAAAATAATGTTTATAAGCACTGAGATGAAAACTGCTCTTTAGAATTAAACCAACAAAATAATGCTTTATTTAGAATGGAGACTAGTGGTGTCAAAAAAATACACAAAGGAAAGCTAGAAAATTGGACTACAAATATCCGAAAACATCACAAAATTCATTTTATCGTTTCAGTTACCTTTTTGATTTAGAGCATTTTCCACTAGATCATTTCTTTTTCTTTTCATCCTGCAGAGTCAAAGCTTAGCATAGAATGGTGACAAAACTAAGCTAAAACTCAGAGCAAGAGTAACATCGTTAATATCTCTTACCTTGGTTCAGGTACTATCTAGAGTGAACTGGAGAGAATGTTTTTTTACTTGGCTGATCGATAATTGCATTTTATCAGTTTCTGGTATCAGTTTAACCTACTCTTTTTTCCTGTTCCTTTTTCAGGAGCTGTACATTTCAACAAGGCATCAGTTTGAAACCACTAGAGCAAGATCAAAACCTAGTAGTACTAAGGTAATCGGAATCATTTGATGTTCACTCTGAGACTAAATAATTTCCAGTCAACTAATTTCTATGGGAATGCCCATAGATTTTAAGAACTTTTTTTATTTTAAAACACAACTACTACCAAAGTATTTTAAATTATCCCAGGGCATCAACAACTTGAGTTTATCTGCTGGCTTCCAGCTATTACATAATGGGTAATTAGATCCTGAAACTTTCAGTGACTTAGAAAAATAGTCTACATGTTAATTGCTTTTATGAGTCCTTTAATGTAATCTGGGGACAGAAAGAATTTTGAACTGTCTCTGAATAATAACATTACTGGCAGTAAGCTTAATTTCTTTTTCTTTTTTTTCCCCAGACATTTGTTAGAGGTTTTGATAATTTCCTTCCCTCTCCCTGTACAATACATATGTATACATTTTTACTACCACACTATTAGATTTTCTACTTAATTGCAACCAATGGTCACTGACCATTTTCAATGCACTATCCTAGCTACAACTAGATTCCCACCCCATCATGAAGAGACAAATGTATTTTCAACCAGTGATTTGTTTCTAGTTTCTTTAGCACCCTTAATTTTGTGAAATTATAATTGAAAAAAGAACATTTGCTTTCCTTTCTCCTTCCAAATCCAAATGCCAGTGATCTTTGGCATTTGACTTTCCTACAGACAGGGAACCATGTACAATCTCATCTTGCTCTTGACAGGCTGACAATGGTGAATTTTTTGGCATCAAAGCTACTACTGCCACAACACAGGCTGCTAGAAGCTTGGCATAGAGTGATGCCTATAAACACCTCAAGAAATGAGGTGAATGTCTAGTGCTGAACTGTCAAAAGCAGAATGTTTATGTGATTTAGTTGAGAAAACATTGAATGAAATGGAGTAAACATAAAACAAAACAAAAAAAAAAAATTGAAAAAAAACTTTGCAAAACCCAACAGAATACTCAAAATTAGCACGAAAATATAGTAACACAAGAACATCCAGAACACCACATCAACATCATCCAGTTCAGAATTTTTCTCTCACTCATTCACATGTATGAAGTACAGGATAATCCAGAAAGTTCACAAGTTCCCATAAATGTATAGTATCCCTTCACCACTTGCTGTAATAATGACACCAGTCAATGGCAGGAACTTGGGGTACAAGAGACACAAGTTTCAGAGCAGATCAGCCTCAACACAAAACAGAAGAAAAATTCTATCATTAAAATAATATCACAAGTGATTACATCTGCTGAAAATGGGTGGGATTTTTTAATCTGTTTTGTTATGCTTTTGGGGATGTAACACGGTGCAGTAAATGACAATTTTTCTGAAACCTGTGCATTCTCCCATTATTCTACTAAGTAATCCCCTCTTTGCAAGACCCATGCAAATCTGAGCATACATATTAAGGACCATACTTATCAAGTTTCCCTAAAAAATGAATTATCTTTCATCACAGAATTCTTGAAGAAAAGCAACCAGGAAGCCGCAGTCTGGGCTACTGTGAACAACAGGCTTCAGGGCTGCTAAAGCCCCAGCTATTGGAAAAACCTATAAACCCAGAAACCACTCCCAGAATATTCCTAAGGAGCCCAGTTGAAAGAGGTACCTGCATTCTCTTCAGAGAAAGTTTAGAAGAGAAGAAAACCAACAACTGTTGATGCACTGTTGATGCACAATTCCTGACTCGAGTCTGGCACTTACTGGAACGACAATACTTTGGTCTTACCAGTGCTCATTGCATCCTGTGTCAAAATGGCTTGACCAAAGGACAGACTAACTGAGCTCTACCATGAAAAGCAGAATTACTAAATTAATAGCCTTGAGGCTGTGTAGAAACAGATGGAGTGTTTTGCTTGGAGAGTGTAGGGGCAATGGTGAATCAAACTACACTCCTATAAAAGAGGAGATACAGGAAGGCAGATGCTGGTTGGCAAGAGGAAGGAGAACACTTTTGTCCCCAAGAACTCTACAAACAGACACAGTTTGAACTCTGGTTCCTGCCCCTAGATTTACCATGATCAGGAGTGCAGCCATGATGGTCCTCTTGCTTTTTGCCTATTGAAATTCAATTTAATCTCATTTTCTCATGATCCTACTACCACTTCAGTACTAGCACTAGTATTACATAGATATTTAAGTAACAAAAAGAAAACCAGGAAGAGCAGATTACCAACATACGTAATTGTCCAAGGCAGGCAGACAGATCTTTTTGCAAAAGTAGTGATCAAAATATAGAGTACAATACATTACTGTATTACATACACTACTGGTGAGCTGCAATCAGGCCATGTGCAAGTGAGTAAAAAAATCAGAAGAAGATTTATAATTAAACTAATCAAAATCTTACAGGCGGTATAATAAGTGCTTCTGAATTTCTGATGTGGCATGCTGATTCTTAAATCTTGAGAACTGCTGCTCTACGTGATACAAGCACCCCATTGGGCTCCATCAAATACAAGTCTACATCTTAGAAATCTCAATTCCTCACACCAATCAGACTATAGAGACTGATGTGTATTGCTGAATGAAAAATTGACCTTTGTGAAAAGAAATTCCGAGCTCTAAGAGTGTATTATGGTGTGCAGAGTCCTCTAGAACTACAACAATCCGTATGCTTACCCTCCGGTGCTTCAGAACACTTTTTTCCTAAACATACCAAAAATCCACAGACCCTAAAGAGTAAAGGGTTCACACAAAATTTCTGCCATAATAATTTCTTAAGCAAACAGCCAAAAAAGCCAAATCATCACAAATTTTTCTTTTTGTAGCTTCGCAAGAGGATGTTGTCTGTGCTTACTCATAGAGGGTTAAACACACATTGTGTAACCTGCCAACACAAATTAAATGATTTGCTACTGTTACAGTTTCAGCTGTACAATTTTGACTTAATTCAATGGAATTAAGATGTTCTATCCGTTTTGATCTGTGCCTAACCTCAGATTCTGACATGTAAATTATTTAGAAATTAGCATTATCTTCTAAGAAAAACAGCGCTTCAAAACAGTCAACACGCACTCCCCTGGCAAGCACAGGATTCAAAACATGCAAAAATTAATCTTTCTATAAATACTTCTTAAGTATTTTTAATTACCTTAGATCTAAAAGCTACACTCCTCTTCACACAGAAGCATCACTGCCTTTGCTTTATCAAACAAGCCTGGGAATGGAGTGAGAAATAAGGCTGTGCCAACTCTATTGCGGTCAAGTGGATTGAAGTCTGCTTGTGCTATCTGAATCACACATTGGCAGATGAAAAGACATGCCTTTTACCATCTGTAAATTTTAATGTACCAGATTTTGGCTGCCATGCAACCTAAAGTATTTACTTCACTGAGGTACACAGAAAGGAAAAAGGATAGAAGAAGTTTTTATCTAGATTTAAGTGACAGCACTATATAAAATCAGTTTGTGCTACAGTTTCACCATTTAAACTCAAGCATTGAAGTATATTTCTCATCCATATAGAGATGTTCTGATGGAAAAAAAAAAAAACAACTAATTGTCTTTTGATGTCTCCATGGCTTCCTTTCTGCATTTCAGAAGAAAACAAGCATGTGGATTTTTTACAATGGTTTGAAAATGGCATTTCACAAAAACTGAAGGTACATACAAATGTCTGATCCTTTCAGGGCTTGTAGTCTCAAAAGACCATTGCAAATGCAAATAGCTATAGTTGTTACTGAGGAAACAGAAACAATGAGAAGAATAAGAATGGCAGTGGTGGAGAGGACGTGACAGAAATTATCTTCCCTGCAGCAAGAAAGCTGGAATCTAGTTCTGTTTTGCAATAGTAAGATATGTGGCAGACTGAGGATAACTTCAATCAGCTCTATGAACCTCACAGTCTATTTTAAATGACCATGATTTATGCTTTGTCCAAGATAGTGCACAGTGGTGCAGCAAATACCTTTGGCATATTAATACATTTGCCCTATTGCTCCCCCCTCCAGTCTTTGATCTCCTTCACATGAACCCCTTATTTATTAAAAGTCTGTACTGAATAAATTTGTGTTTTCCCTCTGTCAATGATTTTTAAGGAAAATGATTTTTTTTTGTCACTGAAGCCAGAAATGTACAACAATATTTACACTTTTGCAGTCACTTTTCTCTTGTCACTAGCATAAATGAGAAGATAGTTTAAAATTCAAAGGTAAAAATAACAGTGGCAATTTGAGGGGAAGAAATGCACAAAAGGCAGATGTGGAAACATGTTGTCTGTCTTATTCCTCTCATTTAAATTTGATAGCTCCTTTATAATTTTTCCTTGTTTTCACATGTTTAGGTTCAAGAACCATAAACTTCTATCTGAAGAATTTACATTGAGTAGCATGAATAATCTCAAATTTATGCAAAATCTAAGAGAATTGCAGCAGATTAGCTGTAATTTTGATCAGTTATACTCTAAAATGGAGGAAAATCCTTCACAGATATGTGAAGCAAACCCTACTATTCTGGAACAGAAGGAGGAAAAGCAACAAAGCATGCCACAGAGGTACTGCACATATTGCGGAAAAGTCTTTCAGTAAATGCAAATTGGCAGAATGGAGCTGTCTGAATATAGAAAAAAAAAAGAACAAACCACAAGATAGATCTGATGCAAATTGTTCATCTAGCTAAGGTCACTTTAGCGCCAACTGAAAACAAGAGACATTGCAGACTATAAGGGGTTTTCTTCATTCTGGTCTCTGAGCATCTGATAATGTAAGCAGCACTAAAAATATGGAATACGTAAAAAGTTTAAGAAATTCCAACATCTTCCAAAACTAGAGATTTGAATTGTGAGCACAGTGGCTACATGAGACCTCTTCCCCAAAGTCCATCCACGTGGAACAACATCAGCTTTTGTTCCAAAAAGTGTTTTGACGTTGCAATTTATCTTTACCCTGAAGAAAATGAAAACACAGGTACCAACTCAGCCTTCAGAGCTGCAGCTCTCCTGGACCACTGCTGGCCACTGTGCCCACCAAGACCTATTCCCTTGTGCTGTTCTCAGAGCCAAGGACAAAAAGGCAGAATTTCCACACATGCACAGAACATAGGAACATGCAAATGGCTTTTGCATGTCAGAGACCAAAATATTTTACAAGACAGACACAGGTACCACATGTACATATTTTACAAGACAGACACAGGTACCTCACTGTGCTGCATGCAACTTGAGTATGTTTGCACACCTTCCCCAGCAGTGACCACCACGACGTGCCCTCGCAGACACTACAAGTCCTCTATGGTCGATGGAATGGACTAAATATCTGAGCTCTGATTTCTACGATTTTCAATTAAACTTCCTTTTCTGTTGGAACATGGATCACCTGCTCCACCACACATACTTCTGTATTATTAATTTGTTAGCTAGCTTGAATCACAGTTGAAAACCTTTCAGCCTTGGTTTGCAGCAATAAATTCAACTGACAGCTGAAATTTGGAACGTTCACTTAATATTGATTCTGAATGTAATAACAAGCGACATGACCTTTTGGAGGGTGTAAAATATGGCTGGCCCAAAGCCACATTTCTTGCTGTGTAGTAATATGCTGTAACAGCACGGAGCTGGCATTGAAGTTAAGCTTTATTATCAAGCAGATCTCTCCATCTCTCTGGCTTCATTAAAAAAACCCCACAGAATCTTACTCCTCACCCCATCCCCAAAATGCTTCCCACGTCCAGAACTTGTGCATACGTCACCATTTCTAAGACCTAATTTATCCTGCAGTACTTGCTGTGTAGTAATATGCTGTAACAGCACGGAGCTGGCATTGAAGTTAAGCTTTATTATCAAGCAGATCTCTCCATCTCTCTGGCTTCATTAAAAAAACCCCACAGAATCTTACTCCTCACCCCATCCCCAAAATGCTTCCCACGTCCAGAACTTGTGCATACGTCACCATTTCTAAGACCTAATTTATCCTGCAGTAAGAAAAGAGATATTGTGCTGCTAAAAGAGACCCCCTGTGTCAGACACAGCAGTTCCAGTAGACAAAATCAGCACATCTTCAGTCAGACAGGTATCCTGCTCTGAGGATCCTCACCAAATATCTATCCAGTTCTACTGTTTACTGTTATCTTCTTGCCTATAAAAAAAATACCTTTACATCTTTCCTTCCATCTGACAAAAGAAAGAACATTAATAGCATTTCTGTGTGCTCTGACACCATGAACACCATTTTCATTTAGCATTACCCCAGGATACCTTGATCTAATTTTGCTAGGCTAATACAGGTTGGCTCCTTGCAGTAATTTCCTTTGAAGTGCTGGTATCTTTAAAATATAGTCTCTGTAAGCAGAATATAAATTTTTGTATTTTTAAAAAAATCCAATTTAAGTAACTTCAAACTATACCAGTAGTCTGACCAAGTTTCAAAAATCAAATTCTACTACAACACCTCCCACCCCCTGCATTATAACATTTCAAATATCTCCTGATTTCTTTTGGAAAGAATAAAATAAGCAATAAAATAAATAATGATTTTTTTATCATTATGAACACCACCTCTAATCTCTTAATGAACAAAAATCACAATGAAGCAGATATTTACCACAACATTTTAATTTTGTCTTTTGTGATTTTAGTTTCTACACTGCCAAACCACTTTGCAGCAGCTAAAATTATAAATGTTTTCAAACTTACTCTTCTAGAAAAATTAAAACCTTTCACAGTTTATAGTTAAATAAAGCTTATAAATAAAGGACCTACTGGCACTCTTACAAATAGGTATAAAATAAATAATATGAAAGTATTTGCTTTTCAAAATTCTTAATAAACCCTATAATGCACACTTCGCTAGGCCTTGTGGGCAGAACAGGTGTACCCTGCATCAAGCAGATTATGACACCTCAAAGTTACACACTGAGAGCCACAGAGCTGTTCCTTTAGTAAATATTTTATAAAAAGTTACAAAGAACTGAAGTTTATAAAAAACCCACCATGTATACAAATATATTCCTTGCAATGCAACCCTGGGATAGGGGGAACAGATTCCCAATATTTAAGTTTCCAAAGGCATTAAACATCACTGTAGAGAGGTACTGACACATACTAATTCATGCATATTACACTCGATAAATCTAGGTACTTTTGATTATTACTGAAGGCAGATGAAACTTTAATGATTACTAGATACTTAGAATTTGAAATTCATTTAAGTCTATTATATACACGCGCTAGCATAATGAAATGGCTAGTTCCTGTCTTTCCCCTGCTCTAAACATAATTTCATTTAATTATAAGATCAGCACCTGAACTAATCAACTCTCCCATTGTGCTCCAATAGATGAAGCTGCAACTGTAATGCAACAGGAATAAAGACTGCTTGGGCAAAGTGCAGGAGAATTACTACAAGACACAAGTGTTAAATTGTAGTAACTATGATGAAGTCTGGCACTCATTTGATGGAGCTGGCGAAGAAAATAAAGTACTTAAGAAGTTGTAGCTGACCTTTGAGTTCCCCCTAATCTCAAAGTGAACTATTGTCATAGAGGAATAAATGCCAAGAAAGTAGCAGAATTGTTACTGAAAGACCCAAAGATCCCATAGGTTTGATCTTTACCCAAACTTCCATGTTATTATACACAGTGTGTACAAAAGCTCCAGCAGTTTAATCTCTGCTTAAGCATGTTTGAAATCCATGTGCTTCACCTGCACAACTTGTTCACTTGAAGAGCAGCATTTACAAGTCCT
>NW_008674826.1:111942-133357 GCF_000695815.1 Acanthisitta chloris
GAGCCATACACTTACTCACAGCTTTGGGAAAGATTTCACACTGTGTAACTGTATTAGACTTGAGAGTTTAACAGCCCAACCAGGCCTTGGAGTTTGAAGAAGTACACACCAAACCCAGTGGGATTAGTCTCAACAGTTTCAAACGTGTCTCCCTCAGGGGCATCAAGTCACTGCTGCTCTGCACCACAGAGCTCACTGCCCTCCTTTCCCAGCTGCTGCTCTGGCCTGGCTCACTTGCACCCTTCGAGGCATGAGAAAAAGCAGAGGTAAACAACCACGAATTGGATTACTCCTACATTCTCAGCTGAGAGAGAATTCAAAACTAATCTGATTATATGTATATTATAAGCCACTAAGAATCTTTTTGCAATAATTACCAAGCTTCCACACATAAAAAAGGGCATTTTATTTAGCACTAGGGCTAATCTATCAACTGGTAAGCTTCAAAGGGAATGTTGGGGGGGGGGAAAAGCCCACACAAACAAAACCCCCCTGAAGTAGGTTTATAAAGCAGGGATATTTCTATTTTATTAAACTGCAAAGATTTATTTCAGACTCTTAAATGTGCTGAAAGATTTTCAAATAAAATAAAATTTCTCCTTTGGACTTCCAAGGCTTAATTTCCAGTGATAAAACTTCTCTAAGTTAGGAAACGCTACAGAGCAGCAGTTGGAAATGTTGTCACTGTTTCTGATACACATCTCCAACCCAAGAGCTCTGGCTGATTTGGGCAGAGGGAAGGCATGCAAAATAGCAGTGGCTGACACCTGCCTTAAAAATTCATAGCCAAGATGATATGACAATTACATTTCTGCTTTATAATTGCAACTAAAATTTGTCAGACAACTAAGTATGAGCTGTATATTTGTTTACAGATAAAACAAGGCTGAAAATGAAAAACTGAAGTAATACAGTATAATGTTATACATGCATAAATGCTCATGCACATCTGTAAAACTGCATTTTTACCATAGCTGTCAGTAAATACATTAACATAGCCTCAGGAGTACAAGCACAACACAGAGTGAAACTCAAATGTAAAGGAGGAGGAGCTCTAAGTTGAGGAGGGATGCAGGAGGGAAAACAAGAGGCACTTTCCACATTAATTCCTGCTCTGAGGGCTTTCAGACACCTTCCTCAAGTGTCTGTATACTACTGTACAGAGTTTGGGCAACAATCAGCAAGAAACACAAGTTCACTCAGAAATCTGTGACATTATCTTGGTCATAGAGACACAGCAGGAGAGTATGCATGACTGGAAAAAAGACCATTGATTTAGAGGACAAGCAAGGATGACAAAGAGAGGGAATGCCACCTGACTGCAGAAAACACCTTCCTCAAGTGTCTGTATACTACTGTACAGAGTTTGGGCAACAATCAGCAAGAAACACAAGTTCACTCAGAAATCTGTGACATTATCTTGGTCATAGAGACACAGCAGGAGAGTATGCATGACTGGAAAAAAGACCATTGATTTAGAGGACAAGCAAGGATGACAAAGAGAGGGAATGCCACCTGACTGCAGAAAGTACCAGTTTGAAGAGACTGGGATTCCCAAGAAAGCCTGGGAAGGCAACTTAGAAAGTTTTGAGCTCTAAACATGAGCACAGGTGCAGTCAAGGGATTGCTAGACAGAACCTCCTGGAGTAGAGCCATGAAGGCAATGCCCAAGAGCTGTGGCACAAAGTGGACAGGGAGGTGGGAGGGAGTGAGGCAGGGATGGATGCACAAGATTGGATAGGGATTGCCAAGAGTGCTGAAAAAAGGGATGGATATTATCATAAGGTGGCACTTATTTGTGAAAAATCAAGGCCTGGGGGCAAGCCCTTGCTCACGTTGTGCTCACCTAAGCAATGCAAGAAAGAGAACATGGGAAACTATTGGCTGCTCAGTCTCACCTAGAATGATTCCTGGAAATAATTTGAACTATTTTTCTTTGGAAACCTTTTCCAATAACATCAATGACAAGTAGATAAGCAGGAATAATTAACCCACATTTACCAACAGGCAAATCATGCTCAACCAAAACAATAACATTGTACAATGACATGTCTGGCTATGGAGGAGAGGAGAAAGCAAAAGATGGTGCACTTAGTTTTTGGTGAACCTTTTATTAACCTCTCCCATGGCATCCTACACTTCAAGTTGAAAAAAATATTGTTCGGACAAATGGACTTTTTAGTGAGCCAAAACTAGGCTGAATTTCCAGGCTCAAAAGGCAGAAATTAATGACCCAATGTCCAGACATCCCCCAACAGCAAGCAAACCACTGCACAGATACCAGAGTCTGTATCACTCAGTATCTTCATCAGAGTCCTGGACAATGACAACAGAGCTCTCTGTTGGTATAGTTTTGGTTAGAGTTAAACTGGGGGAGTGGCTGGAACAAGAATTGAAGAAATTGCAGCATTTGAATCCAGAGGAGCCTTTAAACTCAGAGAAAGGCCTACAGAGGCCTCATGATATTTTGCAGGGAAACACAGTGTTCTCCAAAGGTGGTGGAAAAATCCCAAGCATCAGTACGAGTTGGGAAGTGAAGAGCTGAGTGGCAGCCCTACCAAAGGATACTTTCTTTAGTTTCATTAAATTCACAGAACTCTACTCTGTGACCTGAGCCTTTGCAGCCAAGTGAGAATCCTCTTTGTTGCTCTCAGTGAGCAAGGAAAAAAAACCAACTAATGAACTATGGTTTTCAAATATCATACGAGGAATACAACAGTGTGCAGGTTGGTTTAAAAAAATAATCCTAAAGTCCATTTAATTCTTGCCTTTTATCCCAATTAATTAGTAAATACCAGTTCTCATTTTTAAATTGCCTCCAGACCCTGTGTAAGCTGTTCAGAACTAGATGCAATAAAAGACACAAAGATTTGCATTTATGCACTGCAACACCAGCTTGCAGACACTTGCAACTCTCCATAGACAATACAGCAAAAATTAGATAAATCTGAAGCATGAGTAGGAAATAGTAGCAAAAACTCTGGATGCTTCTCATAGAACTGCCTTGAGTTAGTCACTGAAAACACAGAGTACAAAAGCATCCAAATCCCATCCTATCTCTCCCCTGCCATGCTCAGGCACACAAGTCAGCAATGCAGGATGCACTCCTGTTCATCCAGGATCTGGGCTTTGTAATGGGTAAATTTAGAAGCTTGGAATAATTAAACCAAAACTCTACCCACATAATGGGAAGTTTTTTAAAACAAAAAGTGCAAATCATCATTTAAAGCATCATCATAAATAAATGCAGAGATGACTACAAATATATGTCTATTATACTTATTTATAGTATTCTAATTATTTATATAGTATACAATATGTAAATAGATATGAGAATATAGATTAATATTTATAAATAAATACAGATGAGGCTGAAATGAATTCTAATTATATGAGATATAAAACTACATATATTTTATAAAAACAAGTAACCCTGTCTCTGAAGAATAATCATTACATTTCCATCAAAACTGAAGTGCATATGAATCTGAAATTAACTACTTTTAATGGCAAAAGAAAGCTACATTCCATGGATGCCATCAGTTCAAATTCATCATGGTGTGCATAGAGCCACTTAGAGAAAGTTCTAAATTCACCATATAATGGGAGAAAATTACGAAGTAGTAGAAGTGCCACTAATACAAACCAGTGGTGGTATGCAGAGAGAAATACACTTCCCAGCACAGCCCTGCAGGTGCTGTGCCAGATATTAGAACATGTGACCTCCAAAACTGACCCCAGTGTGCACCTAGGACAGACAGACACTTTGAGCACTGTATTTCCAAACCTGCCACCCGTTGTACTGAGATGCTGGGGACAGACTCTGTCACAAAGCTTTCTTAAACGATGTAGAAAATCAGCAAACTCACACAACGTGCAATATGAGTCCACAACTACAATTTGACCTCCAGACCTAATACAAAAACACCTGAAAAGCAAAGCAGACCCAAACCACTGAAAATGCTCCAAAGAATTTCCAGCTAAACATAAGGGGAGAGAGTTTCAGATAAACTCGAGAATGGTTATATGTGTCTATATTGTCTTTGAGATAGAAAAAACCTCCTTCACAGGATCTCCCCTGCACTAGCCTCAGTGCTCCTTGAGAAGCACAGCTGTGGTGACTGTGCCCCAGCACTGTACTTTTTGAAGTACTACCAAGATTCTGCTGCTGTGGTTTTTGTTTCAAAAAACCCTTTAAATGACAACCACAGTAAGTTGTCCAGATGTATTTTAATAATGTGTCTTAATTCCTCACTTTTGTAACTCCATTTCTAGGTTAGCAATGCTGTCGCTTTGATAATTGTTTACTATTATTGTTATTTACAGGGAAGATTACATACAGGGTTACTGTTTCTTACCCAGTTTCTTGAGAATATTTGCAAAGTGAGACAAATCTTGGGAATAGCCAAATTTAGGCTATGAGTCCAAGGTGCCTACAAGTGACAGCAGTGAAGAATTGGCACCTCTGGTCTCCCAGTGCCCTCCATGGAGAAGCAGGTGGCAGCAAGACACCTGATGCCAAAGGACAGAGCAGAGCAATGAACTAGTGAGGGAATTTCAAATTTCAAATTTCAAAATTTCAAAACACACTGTTCTGTCATAACTTAGATGTTTAGGATGGACTTCAACTAATTCTAACAATCTAAAAATAGTTATCTAACAATAACGAGTCAATTAGTTACCTCTGCAGTTAAAGAGCAGAGATACACACCACAACAGGGACATTCCTCCCATGCCATCATAAAATGAACCAGGCAGGATGGATCATCTAAGTGGCTACCTTATTTTACTGATGATTAATTTTGATTAACAGCATATCTTTGACATTAGCGCAAATTAGACAAGATTAATTCTATCTTTATTTTCTTTTTTTTCAAGTAGTATCTTAAGCCCTCAGGCCAGAGTTTACTTGCAGCCTATGGAATGGCAGAACAATGTAATTTGCCTCAGCAGTCACTTGTGTGTGCCTCAGCACTCCCTTTCATCTCTAACGTATTAGCATATGCTGCTCTTTATTACCCTGTTGAATTTGGTGCTATTTACGTCTCCTGAGTCACATATCTTCTGTTCAGTTAATGTGACTAACCCCCTTATTTGGGATTTTGCTTCGAGCTCCCACTCCTAGAAGGGGCTGATTATTTGAAAGCCTCAGCGTTACAATCCTCCAAGCTTCAGGAAAAGACTTTTTTAAAAAAAGGATGCGGGTGTAGCCTAAGGATGTAAAATAAAAAGCCCTCTAAAAATAATCCATTTATAGAAAATAAGCTCATGATATTGTCAGACTTAGTCCATAACCTGCCCTTCAAAATTCTCCTTATTTTTAGATCTGTTATTTAACTACACATATATTTTAACCTTGTTGATGGAAAGAAATATGACAGCCACAGAATCATCGAGACAAAACACCAACATCTAATTTGCATGTTTACTAGTATTATATATTGAAGACAGTTTCTTCTCCCAAGTAACCTCTCTGCTAGTGTCATAGCATATTAGTGACTGCTCTGTGTATTTTTAGGCTATTCTTTCATTCAATTCCTCTCCTGCATGGGGAAGCTTCTAATAGGCACAGTTCCATCCCCTTGCCTAACTTCTCTGCAGCACTGAAGGCACATTGGCTGTACATAAAGGCTGATCTGCTAAAGCACTACATACAAACCCAGCTCCTTTCATCACCACCTTTGGAATTTGGGCATCCACATGGCACTGCACAAGTGCCAAGATGCTCATCTCAGACTGTGGGTAAAATCTATCTGCCAAAGCTTTATCATTCTAGGTCTGTACTACATAAACCTTACTATGGATGTTTACTGTGGAGCTGAAGAACTCATCTACATATCTATTTGCATGCACATATCAGTCAGTTGCAGAAAAAAAACAGGATTGGTAGAGCTCTCCATTGACACACTGAGCATGAACATTTATCCAGCAATCATAAATATGTATTCTGACAACGTTCTTCCATCCCAGTATGCAAGTGGAGACCAGAATAGCAAAGAGTAGTGAAACATACCCCCAGAAAGCCACAGTTTCCAAGTATTTCCAGACACATGAAATCACTAAGAACAGACACATGCAGGACATTATCTGGAACCTCTGTAACAATGCTTTTTTTGTACAGGTGAAAACATGCATGCAGTCAAGTGGAAAAATATTCCAAGCAGCTTATTAATCACAAATACAGAACAAACATATCAGTGCAACTGAAAATCATCAATGCTAATGCAGAAGGCATCTCTGATTAGAAAATGCTCAAAAATGATTATACAGATGAGCAAGCCTGATTTCTGGGATCATCATCTTTCTGCATTTGACATGTAAATGTAACTATTCTGATAAATCAGAGTGGGAAGCAGCACCAAAATACCAAAAGCTGTATTTTAGCTTAAACTGATTTGACCAATTTCTTAGTAAGGAAGCTGAGAAGAACTGTATGGTTATCTGTTGCTCTGCAGGCAGGTTGCAAAGTGGAGATGTTAAACATGCAAACCATGTTTTGCAGAGTGGGTCAAAAACTCTTCTCTTTATGCTGAAACTTCCTAGGACTAATATCTTTGTGATCTTGGGAAAAGAAAAATTATACGCACAGCTTAAAAGAGAACAAAAATTGAGAGAGCCAATGGAGAGGAAGGGGAGCTAAATCCTGAAATGAGTCTAGGAAAAGAAACCCAGAAATCAATTCAAAGGACATTACATGTAAAGAATAGTAAATGCCATTCCTTTCTTGGCCCTGTTTCTCTGCTGAGTCATAATTATGTCACATGTTGCAGAACTGGACAGTGGGCTGACCCACAGACACAGCTCTTGGCTGGGCAGTGCTGCCAGGGCTGCGCTTGCCATCTACTGGAATACACCAGTCTCACCACCACATTCCATAGTACACTGCCTGACAGTTGGCCTACCAAAAAAACACATACAGATTGGCAAGAAGAGGAGAGTATGGCCCACACAGCACATGCAATACTTCTCAGTCCTGCAGACAAGTGAAGAGGAACCAGCCGTCACTGAGACGAAGGGGTAAAGGAATGCAGGAGAGGGAAAAGCAGGGAACCACTACTGACACCTTATGCTGGGAGCTCAGAGCCTGCAGCAAGCCCCTGCTGTTTCTGAAGGATGGGTGCTACTCAGTTAAATGTCTTCCCCTCTCAGTTTTAGGGTATGTTTTCCCAAAATATCTCCCCAGAATTAAGATAACTCCCGGCAAAACTACTTGGTACTGCTTAACATGCAGCTATTACATGTTAAGCAGTTTCTAGGGTGATTATATATATGAGCTCACAGTTGCTCAGGGTAAGGAGAGACAGACAAGCACACAAAGAACAAAAGCTGGAATGCTGAGGCCTGTTTCCATGAATCTCTGATGCTTGTGTATTGGCACTTTCTATTTCGACCTCTCAGGAATCAATTAAAAAAAGTCACATTCAGAATGCAGCACTTCAATAGCTCTGCTGGCAGCAACACTTTGATTTGTTTGACATTTACTGATCATCTGGTAAGCTGAACGCTGCAAATTCTAAGTTGCAGAAAGACAAAGCTAAGGAAGGAAAAAACAAATACCAGTGCCACGATGCTGGGGAGAAAAGAAGCTGTGCCAGTGCTCTATTAAAAGACTTGAGACATAAGCATGAGCAAGTGAAGGATCAAGCACTAGAGTTAAGTTGTGCTCACTGAAGTTCTTTCCTCCAACACTGAATGTCTTAAATGGTAATGTTTCCTACAAAAAAAAACCAAAAAACAACTCTCCATGAAATCTTCAGTGTAAACAATATTTCTTTCCCTTTTTTTTTAATTAGGCCCCTCTTCCTGCCACACTTAAGAGTAACTTATCAGGCTTTTAACACAATGCCATTAATAAAACATTGTCTGAAAATGAGGATTAAAATAATTAGAGCACCATGAAATCACATCTTCAAATCCCATTAACGCTGACTCAGACCATCATTCAGAAACAGTTACAGAAAGCTTCATGAAAATGACACTATTTTTAAACATTAAAGGATTCAAAACACTTTTCCATTTATTCCTTCTCTTCACTGATGCTCTATTTCCCTTACTAGCATATAGCCACAGGTGCATTTCAGTGCTGATGTATCAGTATAGGAGCACTAGATGTTGTTCACGAAAACAAGAAATCAAAAAAACTAGAATCAACTCATGAGAAGGTCTAGCACTATACATTACAATTGCTTCTTAATATAACTCTAAACACATTGGCACATTGCAACAAATATGAAGATTTCAATGAAAAATTTCAACACCAAGATAAAAAGTTGAAAGGATCTAGAGGCATCACTGAAATTCTCAGCAAGCGTCCCCAAATGATCACATTCTCTTCCTTCTTTTATGACACCAAAGAATAAATACTTGTCTCTATCCAAAAGTTTAAATGGTCAAAATTACTTTCATTTCCCAACCCAACAGACAGAGTAGGAATCAAAGTATGGTTCAGAGGAACAGGAAGGTCCTCAGGCTAGCCCCAAGCACACTGAAAAACTACAGCTGTTGAATTTTTTCCTTTGTAAGTGCACTAGTTACACTTGTGTTTAGGTTTCATTTTAGAAAGACTATAAACCAAAGGAAAATTATGCAGTTTCAGGTTTGTTTTTTTTTTTAAAAAAATCTGAATTCCATGAAACTACAATTTTATATATAAAATTGGATTGCATCATCTTTTCTTCACCTTCTCTTATATGTCATTACGTATCTTGTGCTCAGATGCAGTGACAAAATTTAGGCAGAATTCTTAGCTTTACATTTAATCGAGTGTTTACATAACTGAGCTCGAATCATAAGACTTCCTCATGTGACATGAGAATGAGAAGTATCAAGAATTATTACTGTTTTCCATTTAAGAAAACTCAAGAATTAGCCCAAGGATATTCATTTAATTCTATTCCACAGTAAGGCTACAAATAATTATTGCCTTGTATAGAACACGTGGTCCTGTTTCACTGTCCTGCACTTTTCTCGGCTCAGCTCATTCAAAGCACAACGATACAAAACTTCTAATGTTCAGAGATGTATGACTGCAACAGAGTGGATAAAAATTAAGTATATCCTGATATTTGAGTGACCTTTGCAGTAGAAGGCACAGTCACTCTGCAGCCACTGCTTTACGAAGCAAGAACATCGAGTCACAAACCTGGGAAGAAGAGCAGCACTGCTGAAGTCCAGGGACAGCCCAGGAAGGAGGCATCTCCATGGGGGATGTGACCTTGCATGCATCAATCTTAGGGGATACTCAGTGGAATGCCAGAAGAAGTTTCACAAGGAAAAGCTGACATAGCAGCCCAGTAAACCATCCCAATTCCTGTTATTTTCCACACACACTGGTGTAGCTGAGATGGGATCAGGAGTATAGAGACAAACATGTACTGAAAGGGATATCAGCTGAAGGAAATCATAACACCAATACACTGGTGGCTGCTATAACGAACAACAGTTTTTACTACTGTCCCAATCGAAACACAGGGATAATTCAGCTTTTCTACCTTTTTTTTGACAATAATATATAGCCTACTAAATTAAATATCTTTGAATATACACTTTTAAACCTCTGCAAAAAAGCCCTTCTCCTTTATCTATTAATGAACTGTTTCTAAAGGTTAAAAAAGTTTCCTATTTTTATTTTCTCTATGTAGTTAACTACAACTAAGTACAGAAATAGTCCTGCTGCAAAACACAGCAAATGATGCTTACTGCTGGAGTAAGTGTGGTTCAGCATTTGAATCTATTTGATGGTGATGCTGCAATGCACAGTAATCATAATGTTGACCTAATCCTGAAAAAAGCCTGAATGAAACAAAAGGGGATAGGGTTTGGTTTTTCTGTTTCTATCTTCTCTGGATTTGTAACAAGAAGATGCATTGAGTTCCAGCAGTTTATTCATGGGAGGAAACACTGTCTTACTGAGAGCTAATCGGTAACAGAACACAACTCACTAACTTGAAAAAGACATTGTTTCAACTTTCAAATCCACATAATTTTTGTTCTTCAGGGTAAAATCTACAACCAGATCTACTGGAACCAAAGGCCTACTTAAAATGCCACATATAATTTTTCTTAACATAAATTTGGTCTGTTATTTTTTTACTGCATTCTGACTATATGATAAAAGAGTGCTTATCAGTGGGAACCAAAACTATATCAAGTCACCATAATAAACATAAAAAATTTCAAAAAAAAGATGCAATAAGGAAAAGAAACTATTTCCTATGAATCTGTACTTTCATTCATTGTTGCTCCTGTCTTGACTGCTACTGCTAAATTTGGATAACATTGATTCCAGTGTTTAGAGTTTATAGTCTAAAAGAGGTTAAAATCATAACTGTTTGCATTTATGGCGTGTCTATGAAGACCTCTACAGGAAACACTGGCATATAAACTTAAATTATAAATACCCACAATATTCTGTGTATTCATGTATATATTGATTTCACCTGATACTGTCCTACAGCTAATTCGATTTTGAGTTTACAATGATACTTCAATTCTATTTCCCTCCGATGCTCTTAAGGCTACATACTGTAATAGCTGTGTCAAATTTAACACCCACAGCTCAAATCAACAACTGCACCATCATCAACAGCCCTGCTGGGACAGCACGTGTGACAGGGGCCAACATTCCCAGTTAGAGTCAACTGGACAGCACACAGGAGTTTATTACTTGGCAGAAGTAAGGGGAGAGGAGGGAAAGTAACTGAAATGGCTAAACCAGGGAATCAATCCCTGCCCTCCACCATTTATGCCTGAAAGGAGACCTCAGCAGCAGATAATATTTATTAAACACATGTGATTGGCAAGATAAAAGATTTTAAACCAAATCTGCATATAGTGTACTAGCATTTGCCCATTTGTACCTGCAAGACCAGTGAGCTGTGCAGTTGGATTCATGTTTTGCATAAAATATGGAATTTATTCCAACTCCAAAGAATTATCAGACAGCGTGACTGACACAACTCATGGTCTTCTCTTAAAGAGAAAAAATCCTGTAATACACCTCCACAAAATAAACAATATATGCTTCTACCCCTAGCCCTCCTTCCTCCCTGCAGACAGACTCAGCATGTGGTTCCTGAGGAATTAGTTGTAGAAGAACTCCCCTGCTGACAGCAAAATGCCAAATGCACGTCCTGCACATGTAATGTGTCTGACATTTCCACATCTCACCAGGTTCACGTTTCTGACAAGTGCTTAAAAATATATGTCTTTTAAAATGTGTGTTTATTGCTGCCTTCCTATCTCCACTTTATAATGTTTAAAAATGTTATTTTACTCAGGAAAACACCTCCACATTCACCTTTTGATTTGAGTAGAAGTAATTGCTTTTTTGGGGTCAAATACCTTTTTGGAATCAATGGGTACATTTCAGTTGATGGGTGGTATAAAATGTGCAAATATTATCTTCTTCAAACAAACAGAGCTGTGAAAAACTGGGAAGATTCAACATGATTGACACATTTAACATGGGCAGCACTCAAAATATTTTAACACCCTACCTTCTTTTATGTTGTTATTCTTTGCAGTAGGAGACCTTGGGAAAAGCAGCAAAAATTTCAAGTGTCAAAGCAATTTCTTCCATACTTCTATTTTTTTTTTTCATGTATGTACAAATTCCCAGTTGGGACCTCTTACAAACCAAAGAGGGATCTGGCACAGACACAGGATTGCTGCATCAAGTACTGTAGTTGAGCCATTACAACAATTTTTCCTAGGGAGCAGCATGCAGCATACTGCAGAAATGCAGTATTAGAGCTGTGCCTAACAGGTTTTGTGCATAGCTTCAGAGAAGTCTTCGGGAATTACACACAATGGACATTTTATTAATTTCTCTCAGAATTTCTAAAATGTTTCTGGACAGTAGGTCAGTGCTCAGCTTCCTAGTGTGAATCATGGAAAGTGATTTTATCTAACTCACCAAGAGAGATCCTTGTTCTTCATCTGTCTTCATGGAAAAAAATTCTAATATACATATCTACACACATTTACATATATATATTTTAGATTTGCTTTTGAATTAATATTTGAAATATTTTCTCCTTATTAAGTAAATGTATTTTATCTCACTAGTAATGGTGTTGTCAATGACAGTAACAGTCACTGATGCTAATTAAATTTTATGATTTTGCAGTGGGATTCATATATTACTATAATTTCTTTTAGAAATTCAATCGAGTAAATGAACACTTAACATGCTAGAAGTGATGAGACCCCAAAAACCAGAGGAATTTTCACCTCTGCTGCAGAATATCTGCACCATTCAGTAAAGGCATTTTCTTCTTTCTGTGCTGTCAGTCATGTACTTTTTACCTTTGCCCGTCCCTGGTTGTGATAAAAATAGATTTCATGGAAAATTAGAGGTTTTTGAACTTCCTTGGTATTCAGTTAGAGAGGTCATCCCTGTTTCAAAGGAAGACAGACCTTGTTGGATGCAACACAGAACACTGAGTTCTCTGTAAATTCCTGCTATCTGACCCAGCCACAACTACTCATTTTTCCTTCTAACTCACAATAGATACTGACAGAGTTATAAGGAGGATGGCAAACGTTGTCATCAAAATATTTTTCGCTTGAACTGAAGTCACAATATTTCAAAATATTTCTCATGAATCAACAGAAGAAATGAAGCTTATCATTCCACTTAACAGAGAATAAGCAAGCTCAATGCCCTTATGCAGAAAAGCTCTACCTCTGGGGCACAAGAATGGCTGCAGGTACAGAGCAGGCTTGGGAAAATGAACTCTGACATATTTAGATGCAAAAGAGCCACGTCATATAACTTGCTGAGCTACATAGAATACTCTACTGTTTTTAAAATCCATGCACTACAAACTGCATTTTAAAAATCTGTTTTCATATTAGTTAACCTTATCATTGTAGAAATGAACTTGGAGGACTCACACACGTCCTTAGTGCCTCACACATGATGCAGCAGTGACCTCCTGAGAAGGGACAAGGTATGACTGAAACTACACCTTCTTACACTGTTCTAACTGGATTGACAACGTGCAATTATTCCATACATCTTCTCTGCATCTTCCTGCAAGTCTATGTATATTCTTTGGAAAGACTAAATTCTCCAAAAATCCACTAGAAAGGAATCATTCTATTCTGGCAGATTATATGTGGTGAGGGCAACGTGAAAGAGGACAGAGTGACCTCAGGCTGACCTCATGTCCACGACCAAGACAGCATCACATAGGAGTTCAAGAGTTGAATTCCTTTTTACCCCCTTCTCAGGATCAAGCATTTGGTCCCCTGTTCTGAACTGCCCACCCTCCACACTACCACTCCATTTCACCAGCTAGACTTGGCTTGTGATTATTTGTGGCTATAGATAGGAGGACTTGGCCTTCATTATGGATATGTTCTTGTCCTGCTTTCTTTCATCCGAAATACCTTCTGGATTATCTTGTTCCGGAAGTTTACCAAAAGTTTTAATTTTGAACAAAATTTTGATGACCAACTGATTCTAGGCTCTCTGTCCAATCAGTGACTGTGAATGTCCCAAGGCTGAGACAAGGTTAATAAAGTTTATTTACCTGATTAAACACTTGGTTCTGTCTTGTCAATCAGTTCATGTGCTAGTGACAATGTAACCATACATGGAACTAATTCTGCAGATACCAAAATGATCAAATGTTCATCTCTTAACACATATTTAAAACATTCCAATACTATAAATATGTGAACTGTATTCTATACATCCAGAAGATAAAAAGTGAAGCTATTTTAGAGACCTTTTCTGATTCAGTTTGACTTCACTAGTCTCCTACTGTGCTCAATACTCCCCAAACAACACCTTAATATTTTCTGGAGATAAACAAATAAGCAAAATGAGTTTTTCATTCCTAATGGTCACAATGCAATCTCAGACCAGGTAATAGATCCTACATGAACACTGTAAATATTGGTGTACAGGTGTTATTTTTGCTTTACTTTGCACAGCCCTGTCCTGCTACATGCAGCATCACATTGAAGCACTAGGTAGCAGAATATTCTACGTATCATAGCTACAGAAAAGTGATTTTGCACATCACAGGACTCAGGAATGAAAAGAATGGATTTCTCTTCCCCCATTCGCCTTTTTTCTTTATAATATTAAAGGCACATATTTCTTATAAAGCTTAGATGTCACTGATTTTTTTCAATTTTTAAGCTTTATTTTTGGGTCCTTTAAATTATCATCTCAATTTGAGCAATATCTTTCCTTGGCATTACATTACTGTAAATATTATACTTTATTGCTAACTGCATATTAAACTGCTTCGTTTTGTTACAAAGTTCTTAAAGCCTAAAAAATTTCTGAAACTCTTATCTAGCTAACAGATTGAATCGTGATTGTGGAACAGATTGAAATCTCCATAATGGGAGATCATATCAAAATTCCTCTGTAAGTCTGCTACTTCTTAAATGAACTATTTAAGATGCAGGGGAATACAACTGTGGGGGAGCAGGAGAGAAACTGAACTGGAGACTTCAACAAAAGAAAGGAAGGCAGTGCATGAAATACTCAGACTTGTTGACAAGGGAGCTCAAAAGCACAGAGAAGAAAAAGCTGTGACTAATTTATTTGTTTTAACCAGAGGATGATAAAGAGTACTTGTCTACTCGATTCAGGGATCAATGTGAAAAACACGAGCCTACCTGGCTGAGAAATTCTGCCTTACATCAGGCACAACAAACCTGTCTCCCTGTGCCCCTACAAACATCTAACAGCATTCACAGACCTCTTGAAGAGAAGGAGACAAAAAGGTGATACAGTAACCTGTTCCATATTTTAACTTTTATTTCTTTTCCCTATTTTATTAACAAACATCCAGATAAGCAAATAGTACAGAGCAAGCAGCAGTAGAAATTCAGATGCTAACCTGTAAATGCAGTTTTTTCCATGCTTCGTGTTATAGGTGCCACTTAGAGAATGCTCCAGGCACTCATATTCCCTACATTCTTGTACATATAGTGTATGGTGACGTGCCTTCAGTCACTCACAGAAATAGGAGTTTCGACAACAACAGCCGACACGTTTCGACACACAGGTTAGCAACATCTCCAAGCTATTGTAACTGACAAACAGAGCAAGTCAAAACGCCTGCAGTACACCAATTAAAATTGAGGCATTTGGCTCAAGGAATCAAGACCCAAGATTGTATAAAGGTTTTGGCAACTAACATGTTTGTAAAAGGAAAAGAAATGCAAATTCGTGAGAGGAGCAAAAGGAACACTACACTCAATGCTGAGGATTTCTTGTGGATATTTTGTGTGACTGCAATGACTATGGAACCAGCACTGCCTGAACTGCACAGAATCACAGCACCAAACAAATTGGGAGAAGCTTTCTAACACTGACACACAAACAAACAAAACTTTATTATGCCTCAAACAGACCAAATCCTTTCTTTTTCGTCTTTTTCCACACAGGGCAAGACTGACTATTGTACTCTGTCTTTGTCCAAACGTCACCAGTGTGATAATGTGATGTTGCTCTAATTTAACTCCATTATTCTTTTGTCTTTCCCCAAGTGAAATGCCACTTCTCTTCTTCCCTTTGAGGCTCATCTCAAACAACTGTCTTTGTTCTTAATGAGACCAATCCATATGTTTGCTTCTGTATATTGTGTTCAGTTGATGGGAAGATTTTCTAATGCTGTAAACACTTCTATTATTTGTTCCAGTCAGCTTTGTGTTCAGTAACTGTTGCAACCGTTACTTCTGACAAAATGTCCCACATCCAACATGTTCTACTTCTGAATAGTCATCCCTCCCTTGAACTCAAGCATGTTTATGTCCCTTCAGCATATGTACATCTCCTTTCCTCAATTTCTTTCCTTCTCATCATCTTGTACATGTTTAAAAAACTAACCCAGAAGGTACAGTGAAGGCATTGATCAGGCAGTCTGCAGCAAAGTACTGCACATAACTGATTCATCTAAACTATCATTTAATGGAATTTAAACTGATTCATCTAAGCTATCATTTAATAGAATTTAAACTTTTAAATATTTGCTTTGCTGATTACCAATAAATCAACAAATAGCCATTATCAGAACTCTCACCATTTCCTTTTGCTGGGTTTTAGCAACCAATCAATGAACAAGAAGGAAATTATGTACACTAACTACTCAGATGTTTTTCAATGAAAATCAAATGTATGTATAAACATATGTAAAAACAACTAGTTATTGAGAGTTTTGTATGAGGGTACATGCACAGTGTAAAGATGCAATAAAATTCACTGAAATTACTTGCTGCTCTTCTAATGTGCAATAGCTTAATAACTTTCTTGATTTAAATGGAGACTCCTGCAGCTCCAACAAGGTGCTCTGGCAGACAGACAAAAACATGATGTTGTCAAGCCTCTGATAAACCCTGTTCCCATCTCATGCCACCTTACACCAGGAGCAACAGTGGCACAGAATGGTGTGGCATGGAGTGGGAGCCTTACACTCACCATGACAGAACACGATTAATCCTAGAAAACATCCGGTGTTATCAGGCACCCTGTATGGATGCTGGATGTTTGCTGCTGCTTTGCTCACAAAGGAATGCAGAGGAGCCCTAGTAGTTTACATAATATTCCTGATTTCTTTCAAAATAGATCTCATTGCTCTACAGACAAAATGTAATATGGGAGATCACACAATTGATTCCATGCCCTTTTCACACAGGATGCATAACAGTTATTAGATTATGGTGAACATGATTGGGCCCAACAATTTACACCCAGTTTTATTTTGGTGAATACTTAGTAAATTTAACAGCACTGTGAAATGTCTCATGGGTACTGTTGCTTCAGTTTGCTCTTTTTTCCCCCTCAGATATCACCCGAGTTCTCTCAAACATGTTAGCACACTGCAGTCTAACCACTACAGCATTTACCTTTCAATTTCTTCAACCTGCAACTATGACAGGATTTAGTCAAACAACATCTTTTTGTCCAGGGAATAGAATATGGAAAGGGAATACATGCTTCACAAAAGGCTCAACATCATTATTAAATCACCTTTCATCAAATTCCCTTGTTTCAGGCAAGCTTACGGAACTTCTGCCATCAAATTTGCTTTTCCCAAGAAATAAGAGGTCAGACTGGAAGCTGAAGAACTCGTACTACAGTTTGAAAATACATCTCATAGAACAATTGAAGCCCCTCACAGCCTCACCGCATGGGACTGCAGTAGCCATACAGTAACCATAGCTACTCATTTCAATGGAGAGAAATTGCAGTGAATAACAATGACACCATCAAACATGTTATGAAGAGCTACACCAAACCCTGAAAGCTAAGGAAATCTTCTTAATGCAAGGATAAAGAACATGTGCAAAACATTTTAACTTGATTCCCCACAGACCTATTTATCTCTTCAGTAACATGTTCTGAAAGTACATACAGGCATCAATTTCAGATAGGAACCAAGACAGGACACCTTACCAACTGTGTATTGTTGTCTGATAAACAACAAGAAATAAGGAATCTTTGCATTAATCCTGTTACATACAGGTATGTAAAGTATCATCTCTGGTAGAGAACTGAATGAGAAGAGAATGAAGGAAACTGTTTGTTTGAAACCCAGCACAGCACCAGCCTCTCCATTGCAAATTTACACAACACATTCTGAGACTAAAATTTTGATCCAGTGCTGGCAGGCTGCCAGTTTGTAAAGCAATTGTCACTGACGACCTTTCCTCACACCTTGCACGTGTACTAAATATATGCCATGCACACAGAGATCAGCCAGTTCTCTCCAATTTAACATGGGAGGGACAGGAAAATTTACATCTCGTTAATTACTTACTTACAGGTTATTTCTAGTATTTTAACTCCCATTCATGTATAGAATAGACATCATGTTCTGAGGCAATGCACCTTTTGTTAGAAATAGCAGTAGGCTCCATAACAGAGCTGCCTTCAAAGCCTGTGCATCTAGGAAAAAAACAATTGTTTATCATCTGGCATCCTCATATGGCTTAATGGCTAAGTAATGCAGAAGTTGTAGTGCTGCTGTTTCATGTGCAGCACAGACCTCTGTGACCAGATAAGATTTTTTTGATGGTAGTTTTAAGATCAATTTTGAGAAATGCTGTATATTTGGGATTTATTTCAGAATGGTGGGTCTCTGTTCCTTTGCTACTCATGCTGCTGGATTAACCTGAAACTATTACAATGGACCAAACCAAGATCTGGGTTCTGAATAGACAAGCAGCTCCAAAAATGATATCAAAAGCCTCAATAACAGGAGTGCCTATACTTAGGTCAAGATTATTATGATTTCAGGAAACAAATTATAGATCTCACACAAATTAATTATCTCCTTTCTGTGTCACTGGGAGATATTAATACAGACTTGCAGAACAATTAAGTTTGAAAGGGACCTCTCAAGGTCACCCAGTCCAACACTTGAACCTCAAGAGCCAATCTGAAAGTTAGATAAGGTTAACTCCTCGTTCAGTTTCATTTTTGATAGGAATACCCACATTTTCTAACTTCAGATACCTATTTTTGGTGCCTTAAATAGCAGCAGAAAGAAGGAGATGAACTTAGAGCCCTCACCTTTGCTACTGACTATGTAAGGGGTCCGAATGTTGCTGGCACGAGCGTATCAGATCCTCTCAACACATGCAGACTACAGCAATAATCAGCCTTCTACTCTGCGTACACTGTGTTCCTATGTTTAGACAAATTATGCAATGTGCTTTTACATGAATAATGGAGATTATTTCTAGAACTTAGAAATTTGTTATTTACAGAAACCTATACGAAATAGCTGACAGCAAGGCACAATGTTCCAGTGACTCCAGCGTCAAACCTTCAGGCACTGGAATAAATGTTTCTCTTTGTCATATCTGGCACAATCATAACTTATTTGTAAATTGGAAAGACTGTTTCAAACCTCATTTATTCAATGATGAAATCACATTTTCCTGGTAACCCCAAGCATGTCATTTATCTGTTAATCTCCACCAGAAGAAAGCTCTCAATGAACAATAAAGCAAGTGTCACCACTTCTCATTAACTAGAAATCTGCTCATAATCCTGACTCTCCCAATCTATGTGTGATATGGGGGGAAGGGGGGGGGGGAATGTGAACATATGTAACTATGTATAAAAGAAATAGTTGTCATTTTTCAATACAAGAACTCTGAAAACTGATTTAAAAATAAGGACCTGCCTTCTCCATTTCTTATGTTTTTAACAACTCTTGTATGTTACCTAATATTTTGTCTCCAACTTTTTCTTGGTATCGAAATGCAAACCTTTCAATTTTTTCAAGATGAGCAATACACAAGAAGTTACATTTGCAAGAAATACTGACATTTCTTTGCGGCCAGATTTTTTTTTCTTTAGAAAGAAACGATGAAACAATAATAATTTGTCACATCACTTGACTGAAATATGTTCCACTTACACCAACACAGACAGCAGGTGCACTGCTGCATGAAGTACTCCCTCCTGCTATTACTTGCCAGGTAAAATTTATAATACATCAAGATGAAAATTAAAAGTGGAATTGAAGAACCTCACTGAGCAAAGGAACTCCAGGATTACAGATGTTTAAGTACAGACAAATTTAGAAGAAAGATGATTAAACTTGCAGTTATACAAAACATATTAACCTGTCAAAGCTAACTGATGTAACCTCACAGGAATATTGCAAATAGCAGCATCCTAGAAAAAAAAATAAATTCAAGACACTGTCTAGGATATTTGAAAGCTCAAAGTATGGGACACAGTCAACAACACAACTGAGTGTATTGACATCTCAGTGCTACGTAGAAAATGCCAGTTGGGAGCAAATCAACAATTAGAAGAACTATAAACTAATGTCTAAGCTGAATTTAAGGAAAAGACTTTAGATTAAGACACTAAACCCAAATATAATTATTATCATTTCAGTAGCATTTATTTCAGATGTGTAAGAATGTGAAGGTCCTGCTGCATTTAAAATACTGCTCTACTCCAAGGACTACGTTGCAGTACATATATTTACACAAATAAAGGAAAGTTCAAAATCACCACTACATCATCTTCTGTATGTACCTACTCTGACACACAACCTGAAGGGCTAATACCTACTTCCACTTTAAGAACAACTGGGATCTCTCTCAAAAAACCCCCAATGAAGCTGTTAGAGGTTACCATGGTGCTGACTGGGCCTAAGCCTCTAGTGGAGAAAAAACCATTACCAACATCATTCTTACCATCAGGAAACACATGTCTTAAATGCAGAGTCTTACTTTTGAGCAAGCAAATATCACAACCTCTGATTTTACCATATAAACAAGAACGAGGTCTTTTTAAAAATAAACGAAGCTTTCACTCTTAATAAGTGATAAACAGTTCTCATGCCTTATAATGATACTCTTAAAATTCTTTCCAAAATGCCTTTAGCTGCTAAAGCTTATGAAATAAAACAATAATATATTCTGTCAAGGAACACCATACCCTGCCCCAGCTGCAGAAACAAAACACCTTGGATTAACTTCAGATCTGGCAGATAGTTAAAACTCATGAGAACAAAACACCCTGTGCTTTCAGGGCTTCTGGAAGCCCAGAAATGCAGTGCAGATAAAGCTGTATTAGGCAGCACTATCCAGGAAGGGCAGATGCTGTCCTTAAAAGCATCCCTGAGAATGATTTATGAGCTTTGCTTTTACACTGAACTAAAAGAACCATAAATATTATATTGCCAGGCAAAAAAAAAAAAACACCCTTTCAGTACCGTTTTAATCAATGTATAAACTGCTTTCTTTCAACACAGTTCTGTTCACTTTTGATTAATTTTCAGCTCTAGAGTACTAATTGTTGAATGCCTTAACTGGCTGATTAGAATCCAATACAAACTATATGCTGCACTCCTTTTCGACAAATTCTTCAGCTTATTGAAGCAGAAATTACGTTGAAACAGCTGCTAGAGTATGTTTAGCATTTATTTTACTCTACATTTTGTGCATGTTTAGCACAGATTCATTAAACACTGTGCCTCTTAGCATGGTCAGTCAGGAGAGCAGAACTTGTGCTACAGATCAAATTTACAGCCCTTTGCCTTCACTTACTTGGGCATTTTGGAACACTCAGCATCTGCTCATGCTGCCACTCCTCAACTTGTGCATCGGCTGAGCCATACTGAGCAGTGACAAAGCACTCTGAAGGCACTGGGTTTTGTGGGTATGCATAAACCATAAGGGACATCAGAGCTCTTATTTAAAAATGCAAATTCACTAAAGAAACACAACTTAGCTTTCCTTTAATGGATTTTGTTTTTCATGTCAGGGTGCTTACAACCTTTTGGATACGACACTGATGTAGGTTTTTAACTGACAAAGAAGTTCCAACACATGACAGGTTTCTGCTGAGTACAGGATGGCATGAGCTTACCACAGATTTTATTCTCCTCCAGCCTTCAATAAAGTGCCTGCT
>NW_008674826.1:133372-153361 GCF_000695815.1 Acanthisitta chloris
TTTTCCTAACATTCATCAAAGAACACATCAGGAATTTTAGATCTTGAAAAACTATTTATCTATCTTTCTCAAGAAACCTGCCATCCTCAGCAATGCACTTGGCTGGTGCCACTGCTTCTTCACCTTCTCAGGAACACTTCATCAGTTTCTGCTGCTACATAAAAGATGGATATCCATGTAAAGTGTGTCTACCCATTCTCTTTCTACAGCATAACACACTTCAGCATATTTCTCCCCAGTTTCTGCACATATCTTTTCCCATAGTAGAACAAAAACTTTGTGTTTGCATCTCTCGGTTATGAAAAAGCAACAGTTTAAAAGCAAGATAACTTTACTACCTCTTAAATCTTGCCTTCTGATGCATCACACCTAAGTGATTTACATTTCAGCTGATGGGTTTAAACATTGCTTCCACAAATTAATGACTAAGAATTAGCTGTGCAGTGAACCACAGCCCTGCATTTGCTGACACCTGTAAATGTGTGCCTGGGACAGGAGCAGACAGCTGAGCTGTGCAAGAGAGCACCCAGCTAGGAGATGACACAGGAGAGTAAAAATGCAAGGTGGAATAGAAAAAATTAACCCTTTTGACAGCTGGAGCTTACCAAGATGTGAATCATGAAATCAATTTTTATTTTTAGCTCATATTGCTCAAAATGAAATGTGACTTAATTACCTTAGCACATCACAGAGAGCAATAGTTGCCACATATGAGATACAGAGAAACAAGACATACAGTTACTGTGGAGTAGAGAGACAAAGGTGACACAGATTAGGTTCAGAACTTAAGGTCATGGTGGGAATTCAGAAAGTTACATTCAGTATGTTTTTCTATAAGAAATAACACAAGAATGGAACTCGTTGCACAAGTATCTATAAAACAAAGTTGAAATTCTATCACACATTCTGCTACAACTAAAATAAGCAGTCACCTGTCACTCCTTATTAAGTGGTACCACTTCAAGGTAGTGCCTGCATTTTTCTACTCTGAGCATGTAAGGCAAGGAGAGCTCCTCTAGCCACAGGCTCACACAGCACAGTTGAACACCAGGTCCAGGTTACAAAAAAGCATGAACATTGAAGCAGATATTTCTATAGTGAGAACAATGAAAGTGAAGGAAAAGGAATTTCTAAATGCTAATGTGATTGTCATGTACAACAGTGGTCAGAAGCATGACCTGGTCAGGGAAGCAAATGTAGAACTGCATTTACATCAATTAAAAGCAGAATAAGGAATTCAGCTAAGTACATATATTCAGGGAATGAATTTTAAAAATGCATTTTTCTATATTGAAAAGGAAAACAGAAATGGAAACATTCTAAAACATCAGCAGCTCTTTTTACTTAACATTTCTTAACTCATAAAAGCAGCTTAAGTGCTTAGATTTTACTGATTTCAAATTTTGTCTCTATGAGTCTCCACATGCTTAGTCTATCTGTGTACTTGCACTTAGATATTTCTACCCTTTCCCTTACTTCACATTTAACTTGGAGACAATTTGATTTTTACTGCCACCACAGATTTGGGTCATACCTCAAAAAGCACAATAAAATAAAACAAATACCATTAACAATTTTTGTAATCATTAACATCTGCAGTCCTTTTACTGGTGCTGTGTTAACTAAGCAGCAGCACTAATCAGACTGACAACAGACACTTGCCTGACATGACATCACCTCCTAACACTGCAGACTTGACCACCTCTGACTCACCTCGAAAGGAATGTCAATAATGCATATCACAGAAGTGACTTAGAAAATGAGGAAATCAATAGAACACACACTAATCCTGTCTGTTTTCCTTAATTCACCTAAATCCAAAACATACTTTTTCTTATTTCTGCCTCTGTGTGCAGAATTTGCATCTTTCAGCCTTTACTACATGCAGCAATACTGCACAGTCATGGCAGTTCTGGTCTTGATTTCCTTGTTTAGCCTTAATTTCTTCCTGTATTCAGGGGGCTGTTGATGCAAACCCTAAATTTAAGCTACAAAAAAGCTGGAATCTGCCTTTAAGACTTGGAGCTCACATGTCTTTTTAGAGAATTTAAATCAGACACAGTGTTCAGAAACCAGCCAAGACCAAAGCTAGTCCTGAGCCAGATCTAAGAAGCGAAGGATCCAAACCTTACTGCTAAGAGTAGAAGACAGCAAGAAGTTTCAGTGCAAGGGCTGTGCTGTTACTTTTGACAAGGCTTTCTACCAAGAGAATGAAGTCTGATGGTGGCTAAGCAAAGAGATGCCATTTATTACTCTTGAGTCTATCAATTCTAGTGACTAAACCAGGTAGGCACTTGCTGAAGCAGAGCACGTGGCTCTTCAGCCTGTGCCATGCAATAAGCTGTCAGGGAGGGTCCACGAGCTGGTTTTACTTCTGAAAAAAGCACCACTATACATTCCCCTACATGATGATATCATCACAGGATGCACAAAGCCAAATTTCAGAATCCAAACTCAGGGGCAGTTTCTACAGCTAATCCTGAGAATGGCCAAGTATCCTTGGAGCAGAAAGAGGAGGGAGAGCAGCAGTACAGTTTTGCCCTGGAAATGAATATTCTGCAGTGTTCAAGGAAGGTTGAAGATTTTTCAGGCTGCAGAGATAAGAGATGAAGATTTCTGATTTTTAACAAGAAAGAGACCACCTGCTTTCCCCCTGCCACACACACACTGCAGATAATTTAGTTTTCCAAAATGCACTCAATTTCCCCACTTGCACATGCTATTTAATCAAATAAAAATCATGCTTTATTTTACAAAAGGATTATGCCAGTGAGTTTCAGTAAGTCCTTTTGGGAGCCTCCTGGCATTAACACCACATTCAATATATTCATTAATCAGGACCAGGTAGTTCAAGCCATGTGGGATTTGAGGCACAGTATTTTCCTATCCCAGACTTATTACTGAGAAAGCAAAGCTTTCATTCTAAATAATAAGGAAGCAAGTACAATCAAGTATGGGCAGATCCCGAGCACACACACTACAGAAAAACCTGTCTCTGAAGCACATTCATGATACTGAACCATCACTCAAAATCTAAACAATTAGATCAGGATCAAATACTAACTCCTAGATCCTGTTTAAGGTAATAATTTTGAAGCAGCATGAAAACATTTTGCCAGATGTGTCAGTAAGTCTTAATGGCAGGAGAAATACTTTGAAGTTGGCCGAAAACACTGAACTCACTTATCCCAGTAAGGAAACAGATACCTAGAACTGTGCTAGGGGACTCAGCTTCTCACCTCTGCTTATCATCTCCAGCAGGTTTAATTCTTCAGATACAATAAGACCATCCACTACATTTCTATCAAAATGCTCAGCCCTTCACTGCAATTTCTGAATGCAGTTATGCATCATCAAAGTAAAGATCTGCAATAAGTGGAAGAGTCTGCAAATAATATAGTTTCAAATGATTTACTGTCATCATTTTCTCATTGCTTCTCCACATAAAATATATCACGTAATAGATCATGTAATCTATTAGAGACTATAAAATTTTTACCACATATGCCAATCCAGTTTGGAATAAAGCATCTTATACCTCCAGTTTGTAATCCAAATAAAAGGGAGTTTTTCTAAAAGCAAGCTATGGCCATTCCCAAAATAAGTCCTGCTCTGACTCTGTCCACTTTTACTCCTACCAGTGGATATAAGTAAACCTACACTACGGAATCCATGACACCAACATAAGAAGTATGTATGTAATTTATTTTTTAAATTAGGTTTCCTGTCTCCCTCCTTATTGGAGTTTCACAGCATACATATGGGTATGAATAAGCAAGGGATTCTTCGCCCGAACTTCATGCACAGCAGCTTGAAAAATGTTTCAGATTAACATAACTGATAATACACATACATAAGGCTGTCTTTCAAAGAGGTTTGATAATTCGTAAATGAAATGTTTGCACAGATCAGGTCAAGCCAAAAGGTTTGTAATATAAGTATTTAACTTATGTAAATCTGTTTATCACTGCTAAGGAACATGGGATGATTTCAAATGCTCACTGTCTGATGTACGCAGCACACATTTCGAGCAACTTGCATGGATTTTCATTCCAATTTTTAATTACTATGCAGTCTGGAAAGACAAAGATCCAGAGTCAGATTGCTCTTTTTTTCTTTTATCAGAACAATTAACATTAATCACATATTACTTCACAGGCACTGCTTTGCTACACATTCATTACTAAAATAATAACTTGAATGAAGTTTGAGTAAAAGTATTAAAATCTCTATAGGTAGAGGCATTTACCCTTAAACATATTTCTATCAATATTTCCTCAGCCAGTGTCTATCAGAAGATGTGCAATGCTCAATTCATACTCATTGTGTTTCAGGACTCTTAACAAAAAAAGAAACAGCAGTTCCTTTTAAAAATGTTTATATTATATTTGGGGATTTTATCCAGCTGTAATTTTATTCTTGGACTACAGAGAGTTTTACTTGCATTAACTTACCAAATGCTTTGTGAAACCATAAAATTAGAAGCATTTCATACCATTAAAAAGACCTTGGTGGAAGGAAGGAAAGACATTAAATTTGGTTTTACTTGAGATTTTTGAGGTTTTGACAAAGAGACAGAATACACATCTCTGTGCAGTCCATCACAGTTTTTCACCTACCAAAGGTGAGGTTTTCTTTCCTGAGGCTTCCAATCCATGGCTTTAATTGCTATCTCAAAATCTTAAAAATTAAATATCCACCCATCCATATGGAGATCCAGACATTTAGTTTTTCAGATTTATTAAAATCTATTTATACTGATAACAGCACGGGGACATATGATTTGGCACAGTAAACACAGGTTTAACAGTTTAATTGCTTGGACTTTTTGTGGATCATTATGCTAATGCCTTTGGTCTAAAGTGCTAACTAGGAATTCCCATCACAAAGACTTCTCACTGCTGACTGAGAAGGAAAAGGTAGGACATACCTGGGTGATGTGCAAAGAGACTGCTGGAGGGACACAGGAGAGGAATCTTCAAACCCACAGGACTACCAAGCTCTCCCAAAGGGAAGAAAGGATGCCATGACACACAACGCTGGGAATTACGTTTGCATGAATAACCAAGGGACATCAGACCACTACATCTTGTTTTACAGTCTTGCTTGGGAGGAAGACAACTTCACAGAGCTCTACAAAACACACACAGACTCTACAGAAGTAAACAGCTCTGCATGTATGTAGAATCTCTTATTGCCCAGTATTCCACTGGATCTTGAGATAAACCTCATGATTTTGTCCCCCAGGTGCAGTGATGGCACTGCACATTACGTTTCCGTGTAAACAAATCTGATCCTGATCCCACACAACACCTAAGCCTGCTCTGACTTCACAGCCATGCTAGAAAACCAGGCTTGCTTGAAGGACTGAGAATATCATAGCAGAGATTTTAGCTTTGGTAAAAAAAAAAGAGAATTTTTCCATGATAACCAGGTATTTTGAAAAAACATACATCTAATATTTTTGATCCAATAATAAACTAGGTCAAAATTTAAAAAAAAAGGCATCAACACAGCTATATATTTTCTAAGAGCACTTTAATATTTTCTTCAGCTTTGTGAAAAAGTTTTGTTATTGCTTTCCCTAATCTTATGTCCACATTTAATCACCGACAATGCACCTCCACCACACAGCAGATGTGTCATTAACTATTTCTGAAAAAAAAAAGTGAAATAAAATCACCCAGCATGAGAAGACTATGGAATAAGTCAACACTAGCAGATGGTGTTTATTTTGTCACTGCTTGTGTTAAAAACTGCCACCTATTCCATCAGTATCTTCAAGGTAGAAGCCTCATGCAAAAAGTGGAAGAGCTATTTTTTATAAGCTGTCATAGAATTCCTTAAAATAAAAATCCTTGTTTTCATGGCTTCCAGTTTTTAGGACATGGTGCATTACACAGGAGATGGGTTTGTATAACTCTGAGATGATCGAGTATTTCACTAGCAGCTCAGTCTCTCATCACACAACCTGTTTTGTTTCTTAAGCAAGTTTCAAATGCTTTATTTCAAATATTGGTGGTGTTAAGCCAAATTCTGTCACATTGCTCCTGGAAGAGGCACCTGGTAGAACTGTCAGCTTGTTTTCTTCTAAGACCCAATATGCAAGAAAGTTTTATTTCTCCCTCAGAAATCTGACAGTCTTGTTATTTTATCAAGCACTTTTGCCTTTGCAGCTTACATTCTCTGGTTGATTGTTTCTTAACAAAACAATATGTTGCATGAAGAGCAACTGCAGAACCTGGACTTGGCTACTTAAAGAAATAATTTCTAAAATCCCCATGATAAATCCAATTTTGCTCATCTATTTTTGAAAGAAATTCCATTAAAATGAAAGCCTAAAAGAACTCCCAGAAATGCAAAACCATAAAATCCTCAGTAAGCCAAACCCACAATGGAAACAGCAAAGTGAGCTAAATTCCTCACTACTGGGATTCCAACAGAATTATTATGAATGCTTTCCACAGTATCCAGTAACAGTATTTAAATGCAACTTCCAACAAAAGTAAAAGATCTTGGTTATATCTGAGTGCCACTACACATCAGTCTACCATGCTGACGATTTCAAACACAGCGTGGAGAGATCCCCAAAGAACAACTTGCATTTTGTCTCTGCATGTCATAAGCATAAGATAAAATCCAAATAATTTTCTCCTGCAGAAAAGGCCTAATTCCTAACTTCATCAAACTACAGTTGAATTGGTAGCGTCCCCAAATTACTTTAAGGCCTTACTTGCACATCACAGACTCCCACAGACCTGTGAGACAACTGTGAGCTTGTGCAACAAAGCATTCAACAAATACACAGCTTATCCACTGAAGTCATTCAAACATTTTTGGTCTTGAGAGGATTAAACACAAATTCAGAGACTATGGACTCAACTACAATGTCCAGATTTGTATAATTCCAGTTTAATCAAGCTCATCATGCTGAAACAAACAGCAAAGATGCTTAAACCACACTACAATAGCTGCAGAGTGAACCAAAAGCTGGGAAATGGTAGAGCAAGGCTGCCTGGACAACAACTGCTGGTGCACTGCAATATGTTTTCATTAACTGACTCAATCCTTTCTCCCTCTCTGTCAAGTCTCCTATTGCACTTAATGTTCAGGTTGGCTTGCACACACAATACCAGGAACTCTGTCATTTAATGAGAAGCAAAGGCCTCTCAGTGTCCTATTCAAATCACACTCTAAGCAGTACAGTATTAAATTTATTTTTCTTTTCTATATTTCTCAACATTGTACTACCTGAATGCTTTAAAAGCATTAATTATTTTGATAAATCTCTGAACTTTTGTTAGATTATTTTACAGCTATAAAGAGAAACCAGGGGTGGTCTTGTTCTTTTGTTTGTTTGATTTTGTTTTTAATCCTGAATGCTTAGTAAGAGATAGATTTGAGAGTTTTGGGGGGAGGGGGTGGGTGGCTTTGTTTGTCGCATGTTTTACTCTACTAAGAATTCTCTCAGAAAAGGTTAGATTCAAGGCTACTTCAAATACTATGTCAGGAAGATATTTTTCTATGGGACACTTACTCTGTTTCCTTCCAGAGCCTGGACATGGATCTGACACCAATCCTTCTGCCTGCATTTCTGAGTCACTGACCATTCTAACACCCATGTTCAGCACTTAACCTCCTTTTTTCTTGGTCTGCACCAGTGGCATCTTTCTCCTTAGCAAAGCCAAGCCTGAGCAGATCAAGAAACCTAACATTTTCTTAGAAGCCAGCAAAGCAATCCATCCACTAAATGAGCACAGAGTAACTGAGTACCTTTAAAATGCAACGTCTGAGGGTCTACTTATGGCGCTACAAAGAGACCTCTTCTGTTGACACAACATGCACTCTGAAAGCTTTGCCACGCTATTTGGATGCATTCTCAGCCAGCTGAGGCTTTAAACCAAGGTTAGTGCCATCTGTCTGGTTTTGGCAGCACCCAGATTGATGTAAAAAATCCTATGGCACTGTTTGAAAGGAGCAGAGATAAAGCTTCCTTTTGGTCAATGCCCTCAAATTTGGAACATAACAGATTTGACTGGTATCAAGGCCAATCAGCACATGTGGATCTGTAAGCTCACTGCACCTCTCTTACCACATTTAGAACATGCAATGAACTATTTTACTAGTCACATCAGATTTAGCTTGTCCAAGTATTGAGACTCAAAGCACTAAGTTTTTCTGTTGCTTGTCTCAGTTCAATTATTTTCTTAAATGCATGTTTACTGTCAAGCCAGAGGTGAGAATTAATACTATCAAATATTTTTGAGTTGTGATATAGTTCTTAATATATTTTCACATTCTTCTTAATTTCTAGGGCCCTGAACAAACACCATAACAACAAATACAAAAATTATAAGCAATACATCAATCAAACTTGTTTGAATTCAGAAGGGTATCAGGTTGTCAGGGAAAAGAACTAAACCAAAGAGAAACAGTACTTGACAAAAAGCCTCAAAGCTTCAAATGAGAAACCACATTGTTCACTTGGAGGCAATTTGTTAGGCAAAACCTTTCTGTGATCCTGGAAAATGCACTCAAGTATTATTCTCTGAGATTTAGTACAGCCTAAATAGCATAACACATTCATTTCACCCGTGCCAAAATCCCTTCTGCAACACCAACAATCATGAATGCTTCAGAAATGTGAGATACATACAAGACCATTTCCATTCCTTATTAGTTTCATCTTTATTACCAACCATGCACGTGCCACCTTGGGTAAGTTTTAGCATTATGCATCAGCATTATGGAAATCTAATTGCTCTAGCAAATGCTCTGGCTCTCCCTCTTCTAAGTAGCATGGAAACACAGAAAACAGTCCTTATCTTCAGTTTGAAAACACATTGAGCACTCATGGATTGCATTAACTAGGAAATGGTCACAGATCCTCAGCTCTTTCCAGAATGTGATGTAAGAAACTGCACCAGTATTTGCTCAGTTACTACTGGAGATTGAAATTAAAATGCTATTCACTAGTTTTTACCAACAATCAAGCACTTATGTAAAGAAGTTTATGAGAAAATAAAGTTGTTGGTGATTGAGCAAGCACAATTCCTGGTTAGGGCCCTCATTTAGCAAAGCATTTATTTAGGTGCCTAAATGAAAAGCCCAAATGGAAAGATAACTTTCATGCATGTACTAGGTCACAGGTGCAATGGAAGAAAAGAATGAATTAACAAAATACGTCTTATATTTCAATAGTGAGTAAAATACAAGGAAAAAATTTGCAGCATTAAGGACAAAAGACTTCATAAAAAGGCCTCTGCTCATTGGTTAAGTAACATGTTGATACTATAGTTAGTACCAGTGTACAAATTCATGAATGAAAATCGTTTTTTGAATTCAAGAAACATCAAGAGAAGATGCCACAGAAGCATTATCTTTGCACTAAAATACCCTAAGATGTCTTTTGGATTTACGTTACTACAGCGTGGCAATTTGTCTCTTCTGCTAAAAAGTACACTGCAGGCTTTTTTCTAAACATCCTCTTCTTCCCAAAGGAGTTTTGCTCTCTGGGAAACAAAAGGTATGTGTATGTGTGGAGCAGTGGTGCTTTAAAAAACCCTTTATCAATGAGGTGAGATCCCCTATGAAACCAGAAAACAACACAACTCCTTAAGTGTTTTGCACAGGCCAATATACAAAACTTCAGTGACACATCAAGTGTGATTGACTGAATCTGAAACTACTAGATCAAAAAAAATTCCAATCAAGACTGAAGATGAACAGAGTTAACACTAAATCTTTCATTACAAAGTCAGATTTAAGAACTGCTGAAGAAATATGTACAACATGGAAGCTTTTACTAATGGAATACAACAAATTGTCTTTGTGAAGATACTGCTAGACACAGGTACCATATTGGTTTTAAATTATGCCTGTGTGTACCCAGATCCAGCATCTATAACTCTCTAAGGAGTTCTTTAGCTCTCCTTCTTGCCACGGAACGAGCCTCATCCCATGAAGCAATGTCAGCTCAGGGAAAACAGCTCCTTCACCACCCAGTGAAGACTCCCAGTCATTTCCCCTCCCTCACCCCATCAGATCAATCAAACCGGGAAGGGAACGCTCATCAATGAAATAGGAATAAGTAGTAAAGAGAGATCAGGTTTATTCAACAAAACAGAAACACCCAGAAAGAAACAACAAACAAACAAGAAAAACACACAACACATAATAAGCAGAACATCAACAGAACGAGATTAATCATTCCACAACACAAAAGTTCTAAACTAAGGGCTAAATTTACAAGGAATACAGTTTAAGCAAAATAAAAACCTTACGTATTAGAGAGTTCTTTGTCTCAGCCAGCTGCTGCCAGCTTGTCTGTCTCTCTTTCAATTTCTCAGAAAGGTGTGTGTGAAAATCTAAATGAAATAAAACAAATACATTTTAGAGATAGCTCTTCTTGCTTTCCATTCCATTCACCTTTGGTGCAATACATCCAGTAGAATGTTTCACCTCCTCCCACCCAAAGCATTCCTCAATTATTCAAAAATACATTACTCATATAATCTTGCAAGTGAGAATTGTTTCAGCTTGTTGTCAATAGCACATGAGTAGAAGTAGCTTGGTGCAATACTGCTTTGCAGGAGGTACTCATACCAACTGTTGTCATCATTAACCACAAAAAGAACAGAGAGCATCAAAATGTGGCTAGAACACATGCATTAGAATTTCACTGGAAGGCCAGGAGGCTCCAGATCATACTAACTTATCTTCAGTGTACTTTCAATTATTCCCATAGTCGAGTACCTATTACAACATTCTTCTAAAAGACAATTTTCATTATCTAACAACAAATTCTTAAGATACAATTTAGGAAAAGGACACTTTCAGCTGTAATAAATCACTTCTTACATGTTTATTGCAGCAGCATGATGACTTTTACATTGACAAACAATACAATCAGCCTCATACTGCTGCATCTCAAATAGACGCAAACTGGTGAAACTCCACTGCTGCAATGAGAAAAATTTGTTTCTCTTTTGTGTCTTGGAACAACTGCAGTTTTAGGAAAATAAACTTTAATGCATAAAAAAAAGTGCTTTGGTTTTGAATTGTCTTTGACTAAAAAGAAAACAGCTAACTCAATCCTGGATTTTCAAAGTATGTAGTAATCAGATATCCCACTTATAGTTGAAACATACAAAATCAATTGAAAATTATTATTGAATTTCATAATAATATCAGGAGAGTTTTCAACTGTAGTAAACAGGAAACACAAAGCCTATTTTTATTTATTTACATGAATTTCCTTGCACAAACCAGCAAGACAAGAAGCCTAATAATTAATCTACAGTCATTTCAAGTCTTCTTCTTCACTGTCTTTAAGACTTCACTGAGAAATAATTTTACTTGGTACATCTCAGGCTCAAATCTTCATAATTTCTATAAGATAATCATTTAACCTTGCACCCAAGACTCACACAAAGCAACAACAAAAATGTGTTCTGTATACCACAGTAATTCCCATGCAAAAAACCCAAAAGGCAACACATTGACATTAGTAGATGTAAAAAGAGCTGACCAAAACAACAGAAAATAAACCACTTTGCATGCTAAAGATACGAGACAACAAATTAGCCACTTGTTAGGGGCACAAATATTCTGCTGCAATAGAAATAATAGGAGTCTTCCATCACTGGCTCTGGGCACAAAAAGGAATTTCAAGGGACCATTACAAACAATAGGACCCAGTCAGAGTTCACTAAACTGGCTAAATGTCTCTTTAGCACACATGAAATCCCAGTTTGATGTGGTGTGACTAAATCGTTTTCAGGTACTTTGGATCACATCTAATTAGTTCAGCTTTACTTATGAAGATAACAGACTCTGGATATAAAAGCAAGGAAGGAAAACAAGAGCTTTTCAGGAATGCTTCACTTATCAGGAGAGTGGAGTTGTCTAACACTTCACTATCTTATCAAGAAAGATAACTGAAAGAACAATATGCAAGTGAAGCACAGATGTGTAGGGCAGAGCACAATGATTGTCTATATAAAAATTTTGGCAAACAAAGAAAAAATTAGTACAAATTTCTTTTTCTGTGGTATTACCAGCATTTTTTCCCTAAAACTTAATACTAAAAGTTTATATTATTTTCATATTTTAAAAATGGGAGAAACAAAATATAAGTAAGCACATGCATGTGCAGGCATATATCAAAAAGGAAGTCATGGAATTGTTTCACTAAGTTGTTTGGGTTTTTTTAGGTCTTTTCTTTTTTTTTAATGAGAAAATGAGACCAAATTCTTTAACACAGTGGAGCTCTTCTGGGATACTTACAATTAAATTAAACCATTTTACTGGTTTGCCATTTTACAGTTTCTGCTATATCACTATATATTGCATATTATAATCACTATATCCCTATATATTTCATATTAAATTGCACTATATATTGTGTATTATGACATATATTTGCATATTATATCTTATAATATGCAAACTTTGGAATACTTCACTGCAACTATTCCTGTTTTAATACATGTTTTGCTTTCATTTCTCTTGCAAGAGGCAAACCAGAATTAATCCATCACCAGTTCATCTGTTGACATTTTATCACGTTACCCTTTAAGCTTGTGTATGTTACTGAATCTGCTCTTTTTTTCTTTCACCTGTCTGTGGCCACCTTGGGATATTTGATCCTCACAAAGGATATAGATGAGGACAACAAGCTGTTCACTCAAGGAAGCTGAGACATCCCTCTTTTTATGTGAAACATCTAAAACTAATGGCTAAGACATAAGTTTCTGAGCTCTGTTTCTCCAACAATTAAGAAAAGAAAAAAAAAAAGACAAGTTTGTTACCAATGCCCAAAGGAAAGAACATTTAAATGTTGAGACACTTTAAAATAGTGTCATCTGAAGGGAAGTCTCCATGGGCATTACCTTCCTTTGACACTCTCAGGGAGTTAAACCTAATTGCATTTAGGGTTATCTCTAGCAGCTACACTTGGAATCAACCATCCTCATGAGGACTATTGTTCTAACTAATCTACTTATTAGGCTTTTATTCAGATTTAGTACAGTCTTTTATAAAATACATCTCAAAGGGATAGTAATGGATTTTGCAATTATCAGACAGGAAAGAATAGACTATGACCTACAATCTTTGGCCTTGCCAAAAATTAGGGGAAAAAAGTCTTTTGTAAGTAAATCTTTAGATCATTAAGTTAATTTTAGGCCCTTTCAGACACCACAGTTCTATCTGGAAAGAGCAAAACCTGTGTGAATTTCCTGTGCTTTCCTGCTGTCCACTCCCCTAGAACACAACCCGCAGTGCCCACAGTAACTGGAAGGGAGAAAACAACCTGCTTTCTGTCCTTGACTTTCAGAGACAAATGAGCAGCAGCTTCAGGCTTGCTGTCTCAAGTCCAGTTTCAGTTAAAAATCAATGCTGATACAGGTAACTTTACATTACAATACTACTGCTAGCCACACCTTTTGAAAACAGAAAACAGCTGCTGCAATTCCTGATCCAATCTCCTGTGAGGCGAACGAAGTTCCGACTAGCTGCTTGCCTTCTGCACTTCAGCAAACTCATTTTCTTCTCATTTCCTCACAGCAACCTCTTCAGAAACTGATACTCTGCTTCCACCATTCTTTTCCCTTAAACACCTCTCTAATTTCCATCATACCCCAGCAGTCTCCCGCTAGGCCTGGCACTCTGACAAGACCCATTCCCTCCCTGTTGCTCTGCTGCATAACCAGCAACCAGGAGACACCTCTGGACAGCAGCAGACAGAGGTCCTGCTCATCAGGATCCCACCACAGAGCATGGTTAGGCCCCACAGGATGTGTCTTTCTCCCAGCAAGAAGGATGATCACCAAATATCCTGTTGTTACTAATTCATAGTTCCTCTTTTGAGCTGGCCTAGCAACTACTCATAACTGTCACCTGTCTGAGAACAAGCATCACTCCTACCCTCTTCTTTCTTTCTTCCCTCATCCCCAGTTGTTTCCTTCCTTTGGAATTTTCCCCCTTCACAGTGCTGTCTGAATGGATGCTTCCAACTCGGCACCATGAATTTTCAACCCTATTAGTTCACACATATTCTGGCATTTCACCGTTTAGCATTTCCCAGTAGGCATCACTGAAAGCTTGGCTACCATTCATATAATATGCTCCACCCTCAGAGACGATAGCACATTGTTTATGGTTGGTTCATTTGGGGTTTTTCATGTGAAAACTTCTTGGCATTTTAGAAGACTTGCTTCCTCCACCCATAATACTTATGTCTCTCTGTCACCATGCATCTAGAACTGTGCAACTTTAAATATGACCAGAGCCTAAATATCCTCCTAAGCTCAGTTCTCATTTTCCTCTTCTATTTATCATAGTGACATAACCCAATTTTTACTGGTAACAAGCAATAAAAAGATGGTATATTTTTATCGAGTAGCACTTCAGAAGCATTAAAAAAAGTCTTACCAAAAAATCCCCTGAATTTCTCAAGCTGCTTTCCCTCCCTCCCAAGAGTTGCACAAAAATATTCAGTAATGAACACTTGTTCCATTCCCATCACACCTGTATGGCTGAGGCTTGTCCAAACTGTCTGATTTCCTCTCTATTGAGCACTTTCTGTGAGCAAATTTTGCTCCTCTGTTAGTGCCTCAGTATATTTTCATTGCTATTTGCTCACCATTTATTGCTGATCATTATGGTTTTTAAGGAATAGGACAAACCCCATAACTACTGACAGAACACACACAGTTCCAGGCAGGTCAATGCTCTGCTTGGTCCTCAAATAATTTGGTTTTGTTGTTGCTTTTTTTCCATCACATTCTACCCTAAGACTTTGAACCAAGCATAATAGACTGATGTGACAAATGCAGTACTCTTGACCTCTACATACACCATTTCTGGAGGCAAATTATCATGGTGAAAAAATTAGGAAAAAAAGCCAGCAATACAAAAGTCATGCACAAAAATATGAGAATCTGAAGTGTTCTGCAACAAAAAGGCAACACAATTTCTCTTTTCCTATACCGCCTTGACAGAATTACTATCTGCTGTTTTACTCTATTTTGTTCTATTGCACATTTTATATCCAATGTTTTGTTTGATCTTTCACAAAAGTTGTATTCATTTTTCTCTCCTCTGAAGCACATTCAACAAGTCAATTAAACTTAAAAACCTTTACCTGCATAGTATATTGGCAGCTCTCAAGCAGAATTATTCTCCAATACAAAACTCCCACTAGACATATTTAAGTGTATACTTTCACAAAATAAAACGTGTTAACACACCACCAAATATTCATGAAAGAATGACAAACACTACAAAGGAAAATGCTCTAATCCAGCTGAAGTACATCTGAAAGTGTATTATGGTTCAGTGAACTCAGCAGCAAATACACCATTTTCCCTCTCCTCAGCCTATCACAGGTGAGGTTACAAAATGGAGTTGAAAGAATTTTTTACTTGCATTGCAATTTGACTTCCAAAATATTACCAAGAATGACCAGCAACACACCTACTGCACCAGGGGCAACAGTGCCTTTTATACAGAATCAAGTAAGCAATTAGCTACATTAGAGACAACAGTACAGGGTTCAAAATGACAAATACTTTCATTTTGTGTTTTCATTTCCTATGGACTACGAAAAGCATTAGGATGTACTCATACCATAAGAATCACATGGACATGCATAATTCAGACCAGCACTTAGTAGAGTGTATAGATGTGTCTCATTCCTCGTGCAGATGTCTGCTACACTTATGAACTCAAAGTGAACTGAAATAAATCCATTTGAAATTTATTCTAAGTCAAATTAAATGGTTTCTACTACTCTTATTGCCAAAAAGAATTAAATACAGGCCCTATTAAGTCCAGATGACTATGTCTACATAAAAGAGTCAATCAGTTTCACAATACTGCTTTAAGATTGTGCCACTACCTCACTGGCAATTTGGATGAATCTTCTCCAATGCTCCTGAACAACCAAGCCCTAACATTTGAAATATACATCATTGCTTCTTCATGCAACATGGCATTGACTCAAATAAAAAGCAAAAATCTAACTGAAACTTCGCAACATTTTTGTTCTTCCTCATGCTGTTTCCTTCTGGTTTTGTTTTGCTTTGCTTTTTGAAGTAAAGGTCAATTTATCAACTATTACTTCATGCTGTTAGGAATGTCTTAGTACCCCCATACAGACCAATGACTCAGCTGTGACTTGTATCTCCATAATTTACACAATCATAAGTCACAATTCTCATGGGAATAATTTATTTAAAATTAAGAAAAGCTTCAGTCTCAAGCAGCCAATACAGGTTGGCAGGAGGCTCTTTAATAGCTTTTACATGCAAGTCTTTCTCACAAATAACACTTTACTCTTAGTTAGTTCAGCCTCTGTTCCAGTGACTGTTTTCAGGTCAAAGATTTAACACTTGGAAAGAGCAGTAACACTTTTTCAAAGGCATTTTTCAAACCTAGCTATTTAAAAAACCCCAACAAACCTCTAAAACCAGTAGCCTTACATAAACATGGTGACAAAATTCCCATTAACGAAGTTTTACCACAGAAGTGGCCAGATACAAAGTTTAAAATGTAGAGGAGACTATATGCAATGTACTACAAACAATCTACAATCAATTAAAGCACCCACTGCTGTTTCTTGTGATTCCTGGCAGCACACAAATTGTGTAAATAAAACCTTTACAGAGAAGGCCATACTAATTCCATTAAAAGAATTTCTCCTTAATGTGAGGTACATACTGTTATCCTGTACTTTTTCAGCTCAAAATTATATAGAAAGGATAAGTCAACAAGTAAAAATTATCTGCTTTGCTGCTTCTTTTGTAAAGTAGGTGAAGAGAGTAAAGTTAGCTGCTCTTGATAAGACTGTCCTTGCTTTAGTTTATCAACTCATGTCAGCAGAATGGAGCACTGTGACAGCTGTGAAAGAGATTCATAAAACAATGGGAAGGAGATTTTCCATTACAAGCCTGTAATTCCAATAACACCAAATTATTATAATCACACACTGGGTTTTGTGCTACCCTGTCTCTCCTCCAAAGCAACCCAAAAGGTAAACCTCCAAAAACTGATTTATTCTGTCCAGAGAACAGTGGAAATCTAAGACATATGGACAAAAAAGGTACGAAGGACCAAAGTGCTACCAGGTTACTACTAGGGACATATTGTGCACTTTTTCCAACAACTTGCATATTCCATAGGCACTACAACATCCTGTCTGCTTCTAACACTGTAGCTCATTGCTCATTTAAAGTCAAATCAGCCTGTAAAAATACAAAGAAAGTGATTGAGATCAGTGTTCTAGCAATAGTAATGCCTCACAAAACAAAAAGAAGCTCGTGAAGTAATAACTTCAGCATCTGTCTTCCTCATTATACAGTTATGTTCTTTGCTGTTAAGAATTATTGCTTGTTTTTAAACTCTTATGGCAAGTTAATTAATTGATGAGCCTCAACCACCTTTAGACCTACTTGTACTTACTGATCTCTCTTGCCTTTCTACAGCAAGTTCTATTAAAAAAAATCAAATTACAGTTTTCAAGTAATTTAGTTGGCAAAATCTAATTTGTCATCTGTGCCTGTAAACGAAGAACTAAGAACTGACACACAATTCACAAGCAGACAAGCTTACTGTTTTACTCTGGGGTTTGGGGGGGAAAAAGATAGGAAGGACAAGATTTCAATCTCAAATTTCACCAACTATCTGTTCAGCCTCTATAATGACGTCACTTACAGCTTTGATACAAAACTGTTCTCAGTACTCTTTGATAAAGAATATAAGCACAACCTGTAGCAAGTCACATCAAATATATTTTATCAATTCTCTAGCCTGTGGAAAAGGATTAAACTAGAATAAATATATGAAGTAATACTTGAGAATACCCTCTGTATTGTCTCCCAAACCTCCTCAAAACTTTATTCAACAGCCAAGCCTGGCTCTTAATCAGTGTAAATTGTCAGTATTTACAAAGTCCATGGACAAGTCCAACAGCTACCCTGAATGTATATGAAGTAGATTTTTGCTCATTTTGGATCAGCCATTTGCCAATTTAATGCTGTATAGTTCTGCAGAGACTCCAATCATGCCACCAGTTGTTTCACACTAAAGAATATTGAACTATGAAAGCCATTCCTCACAAGGAAACTGAGCCATACTTTGGATAAATAATTTCATAGGCTCTTTTGCAGTTTTATTGTATCATTCTTTAAACAAAAGAATGTCAATTCAACATATTGTTCAATGTAGGGACCTCCCACACCTTTATACAGTGGCAGTGACGATATTTTCTGGTTTCTTCTTTAAATAAACTTTCCATTGGTTCCTCTTTTTTTTTTATAAGAGGGTTGTTCGCATTATTTTAATATCCTATGAATATCCTTTCATGGGATTGCCACTGTTAGACTAACATAGCTTTCCTGATTATTAACAGACAATCCAGAGCCCACCTTTCCTCAACAATTATCCATGGCACCTGCTGCATTCTCTGCCACCCATTCACATCCAGACATTCTTCAGGCACTTGTCAGTGTTTTTGTCTTCATTACACTTGCAGACAGAAAACAATCCCTTCAGTACATTTGTTTTGCCAGTTCATTTTGCCCCATGAACAGAACAGCAAAGCACAGGAGGAGGCTGTGACACGCTCAAAAAATCCCAGATAAATTCAGCTCTTTTAAGTAATAACAGATGTTCACCTCACACATCATGGTAGGTACTTCCCTCTGCACACAACATAGGCAAGCAACAAATACATTCATCTGGTTCCTGAGAGCATCACACCCTAAGCACTCTGCCCAGTGTGCACAACCCAAGCGGCACACAGACAAGTCACAAGGATTGTCTGGACAGGACAGACACACACAAACACATTACAGGTTTGTGATGGGCACAGTTAGAGAGAAAGCATTAGACACATTCTCTCAAAAGAGATAATGTTTTAGAGTAAATAAACACAGACAATACTTTCCACATGTACCAGAAAGCCATTTATGATGGGAAAAATGCTGCAACACATTCTATCTAAGCTACAAATACTGAGACATGTGGTGAGTGACCTAGTTTCCTGTTCATTTTAAGTGTATTTTTAGTTATTCCCTGATGATTTATGTTTTCATTAAAACCTGAGGGATATGTCCTTTTGAAGTCTGCTGGAGAATGAATGGATGTATCATGCTTTGCAGAGAATGCTGAGGCATTTCCCCAATGTTCTCTCACTCTCAAAAGTCACATGTCTAGTAGGAGCTCAAGTGAAGAGCAAATAAGCATCATTTGTTTACCTCTATCTTATCTTTCCTTCACAGGAATTTAAATGCAAATGTAAAATAGAACAAACACCAACAAATGCATCAACTGGTAGTGCAGTCTAATGACTACAACCAACACAGACTGCTGTGCTCTGCTCACTGCCACAGCACTCTGCAGGCAACAATACTAGTAGTGTTTCACATCTTGTTTTTGCAACTGAATTTATACAGAAGTACTTTGAAAATCATCCCAACATTCACACAAAAGTGATGCAATTAATTTCCAGAATTTGAGGAATGACATTTTATGTAGACAATTAAGGCAATGATATTGATTTGAAATAGAAAAATACAACCCACCTAAAAAAAAGGGCCCTCTGAGTGCCTCTGATCATGCAGAGGACACATTAGAAAGGAGTGTTTTTTAGAGAATGATGAGCTTAAGTAGGAGTAAGTGGAAACTACTAATAGTTCTCATACCAGAAATGTAAAGTCAGGGAAAACAGGTCCACTGTCATCAATTCTTTATTTAGTATCAAAATGGACCATAAAACTTTAAATTTATGCACGGGCTCCCGAGGTTCAGAGCAATCCAGAGCTGATTATTTTGCTTTTGCCCCTTCTCTGGCTGAATTAAATTACAACATTAGATTTTGTGCAATAAACAAGCACAAAATATTGCATAATGACTTACCTTCAAATGAAGGCTCAATTACAGTAATGATCTTGATAATTATATTAGGACAGTCTAGGTTTCCCT
>NW_008674826.1:153390-185900 GCF_000695815.1 Acanthisitta chloris
AAAGAGAGTTATGTGTGTGATGACAGCTCTGTGTGCTCATAAGACTATTCTTACTTTATCCTGTCTACTTTCACATGCTCCAGAAATTCAGTTTCAAGCTGCAGTTTTCAAGTATTTTGTCAATCACAGTTTATCAAATGCATTCTGCTAAGGCAGCTGTCAGGACAAGATTCAGCACTGACAAGCTGTCTCAGCTCCTGTTCATTCTACCCTTAAGTCACCAACTCTTATTTTTATCTCTGAGGAGGAGAAATACTCTGGCTAGAAAAGGCTCTACCTGTTCACTAAACAGGCAGTTGAGTCACTGTGTTGGCAAGGCTCCTGATCAACAGAACTAGGAGTACCAATAAATTCTCAGCAGCCCATTTATGCCTACTTTTTCCTTATCATAAGTGCTGTTCTGAAAACACTACTGGCACTCTGCACTCAGAAGTGATTGAGTAAAAAGACACTGTGCGGGTTGTCAATTTATCCTGAAATAGCTTCTAGTGGATAGATAAAAGCCATCTAAGCCATAGCACAAGACAGTGCTATTACACAGAATCCCCACAAAACATTCCAGAAAAAATCTGCCCTGTTACACACACCTACAAAATTATGACATCATGCATGACTATTTGCATATATAGTGGAATATCAGTGCATATTCAGGCACTATAAATCCTGGTGATTATTAAGAACTTCATGGCATCTTACTCTGTATAAAGGATATTTCATAGAGGCTAGAACTGGGATTATGCCAAACTTGCCTTTTAGCATTGTGTTATATTACCTAGAAGAATGTTCACTTATAATGACAAATCATGACTGGGAAAAAGAAGTATAAATCAGATTTTTCTTCTCCTCCTCATATATAACCATGGAAATGCCATAAGCCTAAGATGGTACACAGACAGCTTATCTCCAAATATTTCAGTTGATCAAAGTGGTGCCATTTAATCCTATACATAGTCTGTTGTGGGATGAAGGACGGAGATCCAGTGTTAATCTACATCAAACCCTTCTGCTTTAAAGGGCACAGAATGAAGAAAGTTTCAGTCTTCATTAAAGAGGAAGCAAGAAAAAGGCCAAGTAGTGACTTGAACTTTAGAAGTGTTAAATAGTATTTGAAACAGGCTGACATTTGAAAATTTTCAATTGTTGTCCATCTTTTAAGTGTCCATCTTTGTCCATAAATGCCATATAAAAAGGAAGAAAGCAATAAATGGGTCAGAGTAATCTCAAAACTAACAAAAATCATTAGGATATGAACAGGATCCATAAAATTGCCTTAATACAGTGTCTCATGGCCAAGTCTAGCAGGAGAGAAGGTTAGGAACAGAGTTAGAGGTAAGAGCAGGGGTGCAGGAAGAAGTCAGAGAGAGAATCACAGCATGCAAACATGTCAATAAGCAGCTTGGGAATCACTGCTCTGACGTGTCACAGCCTTGTGGGTTGGTTTTGCCACAGACCAAACTGCAATCAGAAATACACACAGTACTGCTGCACTGTAGCAACACTCCCCAACTCCCTCCTAGGGCAGCTATTTTTGTCTTATGGTTCCTCAGGTCCCAGACAAAGGAAACCATACAGCAAATGAGAGAATTTAAGTTTCATTTATACTCTGTATTCTCAAGGAGCTTGGATAAAAATATTGGAACAGGTGGGCAACGACTTTTTGCTGTTTTAGAAGGAATCTCTTTCACCAACCAAATGGTGCACTTTATTGCATCATGTAACTGCATGAAAAACTTGGATATCTGTGAACATAATGATGTTCAGAGTTCATAACAGTCAGGTTATTTCCATATATGATTATATTGATATATTCTTAGACTGATCACATATAGTCAGTTTATAAACTTTAAAAAAATTTAAAAAATTGCAAATACACACAAAGTGTAAATAGAAATCTAAGTCCCAAGTTTGAATGTTCATGTAAAAACTGTACCTCATGTTTACAGCTAGTTTTCCTGGTGAAAAAAATGCTAAAAGAGAAATCATGTCAGTAATTTCTGCCTGTTCTTTGCACACTCCATACTGGCGTATAATGGAACAATTATCTACAAAACCTTCAGGAAATGTTGGGTAACAGACTCAAAAAGAAAGCCAAGAAGGTGAGGAAACAAACATACAGCATAACTGTTACAATTTCTTTAGATCTAGGAAAAAAAACAACTCAAAAGCTCCAAGGAGCAAGAATCAGAGAGGACTGTCCTGAAGAAATATGTTCAGACTGTAATAGGCACAGCTGAGCATTTTATCCCTCCAAGGCAAATAAACTGAACAGCTCACACATCCTTTCAGATTAAGGATCATCCAAACAGTAAGGCTCTATTTAGAAGGAGGCAGGGGAGGGGGCTACCAGTAATCTTTTTTGCCAGGGTTTGTTTTTCAGTACTAGCCATTGGACCAAGTTATATCTGTCTGAAAAAATAATTTTCTGCTTTCAGTGTAGGTAATATCTCCCAAAACAGACAAGACACAAAGGGAAGAGGAGAGTCAAGTGAGTGAATGGGTCACTAGAAGACTGTTTTCTCAATAGGGGACAGATTGTGCCTCAGTCCAGTAGTTATTCCCCAACTGTCTTTGTTTTTACCACAGTTCCTCTGATGCAGTTAGCTAGGGACTGAGTGGGCATTAATCTGGGACAACAAATATTTCACCAGTTACCCATGGTCATGAGCTGTATTCCATCATCTGGGAGGAAAGGTATATATTACAAAATAGAATTTAAAGCCAAATCTTACTGGATGTAATTATGTTTATCATTCATAAAATCCATACAGGTGCCGACCCTGTTCCAACACAGAAGAACTCTGAGCTGTAAAACCAGCACTCCTCTGAAGGACAGAGCAAAGACAGCTTCGCAATTATGACAAAGCAGAACCTCTGTTTTATAGAGGAAGTTGCACATGCACTAAATCACCTCTGAATGTACGAACATTACCATGTATCATGATACAATTAATACATTCATTTACGAAGACACCAATGACACTGAAGTTTTAACTAGCCCTTCCCAGCTCAAAGGCCTTTTCAAGTCTTTGCTTTTTTTAGAATTACTTGGTCTTATTTCATCACTAGTATTTGCAGTTATCTATGTTTCCACATATCAAATTCCATTTTTCAGCCATGACAGACTCTAGCTATCATCTGGTACGCAGAGACCATTAGGAAAATCACATCTATAACAGTACTACACAAAAGGGCCAACTACAAGGTGGAACACATCACTTTTGAAAGGTGCAAGTAAGCAGAGTCCCAGCTGAGGCAGCCTTGCCACAAACAAGTATGTCAAAGCTTATTTTATGACCTTTTCTTTTAGAATCTGACACTGACAAAACCCTTTTAAGCTGTTACTTACTGGTCAACACCTCCAGCATGGACTAACAAACTCATATAGATAGGATCCTCTTTACCTAACTTAGACACTTGACCATGACCAGATTCTCGACAGCAAAGCCAAATGTTCAATTCTCTACAGTCAGTGGACAGCAATAAGCAAGACATGTTCAGAGGGAGGTCTTGTGCACCTAATTTAACGAATGAACTCACAAATGAATGGTCTTCCTCTGGAAAGTATCCAAAAGCATCTACCATTCTCTACTGACTCTAAGAGGAAATCAAGTGCTTTTGTTGCAAAAATTGCTTCATTAAGCACAAGGTCAGCTCAGAATTGCACAGACTGAACCTGTGCTTCGGACACATCGCTCTTTTAATTCTCAGAACAGAGTGCAAAAACAACTTGGCTAAAAAAATTCTTGCATGACTGGGTAATATAAATTGATACAGCAAGGAAAAAATGCTAAATTTAAATGTCACTAAGCATGAACAACCCTTGGATGCATTAAGGTATGAGTAGCTCAGCCCAGGCAACAATTCACTTGGAAGAGAACTCAAGGCCTATGATTGAGCATAATCTAGAGCCTCTTCTACTACTTCTCCCCAAAGTTCTGTTGCAGTGTTCCTGGATTCTGAACGTCTGAGCAGACCACTCACTGCAAAGGTATTCAGATTCCGTAACACAGCACTGGTTTGAGGTAAACAGTGTACCATAGGCCAGAAAATTTTAAATTCGTACCCAGAAATCATACCTAATGACTTGAATTAGAGAACTTAAATCTTCTTGATATTGAAGAACAGACTGACCTGTTTAGTTATTGTTACAGCTTGTACCCAGGATTTGCCATCTATGTCATCACAAGTAGAACATACTGAGACAACACCTACAACAATTCCAGTAGATGCACAATGGTAATTAACAGAACAGGTTCAATGCAGCACTATAAATTATCGTATCAGTTCTATTTATTCGATAACATATTTAGACTCTTCAATTTTATTTCAAGATAAACACAGCAAGTTTTTAAAATTAATTTTTGAGGACTTAAGTTGTGGATTTTCTCAGAAGATGTATTGTGTTCCCATGAGTCTTCAGCTGAAACTATGAGATTAATGGATCTAAGCGGGAAATTTAGGAGAGTAACTACATTGCATATAGCAAATACAATATGTAAATATTGCCAATTTCCCTTACATGAAATTAGGGTACAAAGGAACATTATATCAACAGAACTATAATACACTGAATTAATTTACCTTCAAATATTGGAAATAACAAATTTTCTGCTCATTTTCAGTTTTCTAAGAAACCACTTAATACTAAATATACTAATGTATCTGTACTAGCATTTTTATACTACACTGTTCTTCACAGAACCTTGTGATTAATAAACATTATGTGTACCGTGTTTATTCAGTTTTAAAATTTAATTATCTGGGCTTTCAGCAAAAGAAAGAAAACAATCTCATTCAATGTCAGTAGAAATGGTGCAAGTGAGGAATGGTGAAGTAGGGTTGTTATAAACTCTTCTTGTTTTCTTCTTGTTTGGTTCATCTAAGACAGCTAGGTGTATAAAACCAAGGTGATTAAAAAGAATATTTAGAACTGGGTATTCAGATGTACCTGCCAGAGCTGCTTAATCAAGATGGATAACATCTGTGCTACAGCAGAAGCATTGCTCCCTTTTACAATCAGGTTTATAATTTAACTAGCCTGAAGATTCTGTTGAACTGCAACAATTAAAGATGATGCTAATGTTACTGTGAACTAGTTAATTTCTGCATCTACTTTTCATCATCAAGCAGCTATATCTACAACCCTCCTTGTCCCCCACCCCTTCTCCTCCTCCCAATTCTAATTTGTGCTAGCTGCATACAACAAGAGATGCAGGAGAAAGGTGCTGATGGCCATGGCAGCACACCTTCCACTGACAGCCACACACTTCACTATTTGCAGCCTGAATAAATTGTTCTTCTGCATTAAGTTTATTCATCTCTCACATCCCCACAATGCTACTTTAGAACTGGGCTGTCAACCCAAATGAATTTATCTGTTGTCATATCATTAAACTTAGTAACCATTTCTTTTATCTCATTTGTTCTTGGTAATTCTCCAGTAGAGGCCCAAACTACTACAAACCCAGTCATTTATACTTTTTTCCCCTTTATGGTTTTGTGGCAGACCACCACTTTCTTCGATTAGATGTAGATATAGACTCTGAAGACTGCAAAATAAGGTCATGCCAGTGGGAAATTACGTTATGAACTCCCAACTACATTAAAGGTCTGCAGGAATTTTAGTCCTCCAGGAAGTTAATAATTCATCTTGCTTTGCTTATTTTGCAGCCAGTGGATATTTTTCCCCCACTACTGAGAGCACCTTCATGTCTAATATCAATACCATCTAACAATCTATGCGATGTTCTCTCTTCCACAGATCTAATGTTTAATCGCTTTAGCATATCCCTGACCTTACTATTTTGGGGAACAGAAATACAGCAAGAAAGGACAAACTGAGGTGATCGGGCAAATGAGTTTCACAAATCATTAACACCACGAAGAGCAAGGATTCGGTGCGTTACTTCAGCTTCATAGGATATAATTACATGTTTTGATTAGCAGATATATTTTCCCAGCCTCAGGTGTCAACAAGGGTTCAAGTGTATAACATGTATAAATGGGTGCTAATTTTACTAGTCATGAAAATGTGCTTCGCTAATTACATTTATATCCTCTTAGCCCATTTTCATTCGATATTGCTTCTCTGTAGTACGTCTTCATGTTTATTTCCTTACAGTGACATTTGAGCCTTCCCAAACGACACAATGATTCTAAAACTCAGTAGACATGGCAAGGTACTGCCCCACTGAGTAGCTGTTGTAAGCATGAAAAAGTAACAAGATTTACAGACTAGTACACAACTTTGTGCTCATTTCTGTAACTCTGTAAATGATATCCTGTTTAGGATGTTATCAGCATAAAATCCTACAGCAAAAGTGGTGCTTTTCTTTCACCCAGTTGATTCTTGCTAGGTGTGTGAGAATTTCTAACTGCTGATGCCAAAATAAGGAAGCAGGCCTGTTTCCCCTGCCCTGCAGTTTATTGACAGTCCTTCATGTTTTGCTAACAGAAATGAGATGAGGAGTGACAACTGAGAGAACTTCTTTCATACAGCTACCTAGAGAATGGTTGTGGTTGGAAGGGACTTGGAAAGATCATCTAGCTCCATCCCCTAACCAAATCCATTATAGAAAATATTTAAGGCTTTGGGTGGAAACATAGGATAAAGCTATTAAACACAAGCTGCTGGAAGTTGGAATACCTAAGCACATGCTTCCACAGGTCAGACTGCAAAACAGGAGAATGACCCAAATGGTTTGCAACAGTAATATTGTTTGTATATCATGACCTGTTGAGAGTATTTTTCCAAGAGCAACCTGGTGCATGAATGGCCTAGAGACCAGACTGCACTCTCTTCCTGTGTACCAGTGTTACTCATCGTTCTGTAGGAAAGGGAGTGCTAAGAAACGGGTTCACTGCCTCTGCTGCTGCTTTATGCCTCACAGCATACTGAAAAATTCATCGTGATGCTGAGTTGCTGCTACCTACAGGCACATACAGCAGCACAAGAAGAGTAAGCACTAATGTAACCAGTCTCTAGATGCCTTTGTTGTATATTTAAACACGAAGGAGTTCCTTAAAAAGAACAGTTATGAAACAACATTTTAGACTGAGATTAACCTATTAACCTTTTCAAACTAGTGCTAAGAACTTTTACCTAACTCATATGATATAAAGCCACAATTCATTAGACAAAATTACTCAGTTTTAGCCAACTGCCAAGGGCCTCAACAGTTCAGTCCTTCAGCTCAGTGTGACCTCAGAAGTGTTGTTGGCATGGCTGAGGCAAAACTTTAGAGCACATAATAAAAAGAGGAATAGGACTATAACAAAAATTCCAGGGTTGCGTGAATGCATGTGATAACATACTAGTTTAATCTACTCATAGCCTACTCTTGCCACTGATAATTCAAGACCCTTACTAATTATGATAAACATATCTAACTCAAAGGAGTAATCAATAGAGAAATCACCTAGAAATTACTGACACAGACTGTGTTAAGTTATTGCAGAAGAGTGCTAGTGTAGAACCTGGATCCACTCACACATGGATTGATAAACTTACACAGCAATTACTAACAACTGACAGACTTCAAAAAATATATTAAGAACTTAATGCAAAAACTTTCACAGTGAACAGATTTCCAAAAAGGCCTAACCATGCTGCTAAAACCAAGTATAGGTGATTTACATTTCCCTCATAAATATTCTGCAAGATTATGTACAGAATCAATACTACATATCATTCTGGTAAGATCTGATGACAATTTATGCTCATTTGATACATAACAAAAACCTAACTGGAATTCGACAAGAACCTGAGCACTCTTATGAATATTTTTAAAGAATATCGTATCAATACCCTAACAACAATAAAAGCTAAAGAAGGATTAAAACCTTCAACCCATAATGGGCACAGTATGGCAGGTAACTGAGCCATGCAACACTTCACTGAAGCTGAATGCAAAGCTTATTACAAAATGTAAGGTTTAAAAACTAGCAAGTAGACATGTATAAAATACAACCTTAAAACTACTATCATATGGCTGAACAGACCAAGTGTGATTTCTTCTTTTTTTCACTTCGCTCTTTTGCATGAGTTACAGTAATGTGTCTTCAGAATTACCTAGTTGGGTGGAAAAATGCAATTGGAGTAATGATATTTATGATAAGAGGCTTCTCTTCTGCTGTACTCTAAAGGCTATAGATAGCTTTGCCTTCCTTTTAGTATCTCAAATTTGAAAAATAGGAGCAATAAGGACATTCAAATATATTGTTTGCATGTTTATTTTAGTGGAGTCATCAGTACTATTTAGTTAAGAATGCACAAACCCTGTTCTTTCATATGGCCCTGCTAAAGGTTTTAGCATAAGCAGCCTCATTTCAGAGAATTGGAATACTCACAACGAAGGTAAGTGCACATTTAAGTGTTTTAATCCCAAGGGGATTAAATGTGCATGTTCTGTAGCTGACTACAAAAAAAAATTAAAAATTCGATTTTTTCTGGGTGCTATTTCTTTCCATTAAAGTTATTTTTACTATATATGAGAGCTTTTTAGCAAGTCCAAACAAAAGCACTGTGGGTAGCACAGTATTTCACATATGCGAAGAATGTTTAAAAATTAGTTTTTCAGGAGGTTAATTGTATATACATCATATCAAGTCATCTGCCATAACAGAACAATTGCCACATTCATGCTATGTGTTTTGAACTCTTAATTGTTAGAAACCTTTTTCATTTCAATCTTGACAACTTCTATAATAATTTCTTCAGGTTTTCTTTGTGGGGTTTTTATGCTAGTTTCGTTAATAACAGAATAAGGTTATACATTATACTTTTATTCCTGATCATTAGAAATGTAAAGCACAACATGAGTCAGAAACTATAAGGAAGTGAAAAAACCCTTAAGTATAAGGGGGAAAAAAGCAGCAAAGTTGTGCTAAAACTGGATGAATTATTAACAGAGATTTTCTTTTTATCTTCAAAAAGGCGCTGTTTTACAATTAAAACCTATGATTAAAATAAAAATCATGTACAACATGCTTTTAAAAGCAAGAAGTAAAAGTATATTTCAGCATCACAGGTATCTTCACCTCAAGAATATCAAAAGTTGAGCCTACAGCTTGCAATGGAATACTTGAGAAAACAAAATAAAAGAATCACTAACCAATTAGTGAGCATCTCAGAACGCTTGGAGAGGATGAAGCATCCCAGAGGAACACAAAGCAATATCTGCCTTTGCCAAGTGAAGGGTAGGGCAGGAAAAAGAAATTAATAGACCTGTCGACTTAACTCTGATATCAAATGACATGGAACCAATTGCTAAATGTGAATTTTGTGAAGATAAGAAATGAAGATAAGTAACAGTCAACATAGATTGGTTACAAGTGAATTAAGAACTAGTTCAAATTTGTTTTTTTAGCTAAAAGGGATGTGGCACTCTTGAAAGGATTTCAGCGTAGTGTACCAGATGATATGTTTCATGAAAAGACAACAGAGAGATGCCTGGCCCAAGGGAAGACTAACAAGTCATTCGTGGAAGATGAGTGTTTCTATCCTTTATAGGACTGCAAACTTGAGAGCTGGTTATGCTAGGAGACAGTGGTATGCAGATTTTATTTAATAGTTTTTTAAAAAATTGTCAATAAGTCTTTCAGAAATTACTCAGTATATCAACAAGTAAACATCTGACCTAACTCAAAGAAACAGAATAAAATCCAGGTGTATGTTTCAATCATGCAGACTGCAAACCTACACTACATTTAAAAATACTCTATCAATATTATATTATGATATAAATATTATTTATGACAGTTATTACAGTGGAGATTTCCAAGTGAAAAGCAGAAAAAAAGTGCTTTAGAAAAACATGAAGAAAAATGAGACTTGTTGAAGAAACCATAGAAGTAATGCAATCCTCACTCCCCTGCATCTCTCAAACCTATTGAGGTGAGAGGGAGACAGATGATGTGCCATGTTTTTTAAATTGTTCACCAACAGACCAAGTGAAGAGGAATGCATCCTTCCAAAAGCATCAGTTCAGGAACATCAGATTTAGAAAAACTGTCTTTCACATCTGTAAATACACTTAGAGAATAGTATTAAGGGTTTTTTGTTTAGTATTATACTATTTGTCACAAATCTGGGGAGTCCTCGTTGTGATGGCCTGGATGAGAAATCCCAGAAACTGAACTGCCTGGTGTGGAATGGAACTGAGACCATGACATTCCACATGCATGACCTTCTCCATTTGCTCAGGAAGCAATGAAGGGACTGACTAAGAAGCCAATTCTGAACATACTAAAAAGTGATACTACGTAGTTATTGCAAACCATGTTATCCCAACTCTGGCCTTTAAACACTTAGCCATATATTCCAACTAACTTGGCTCTCCATTAACATCTGGACAATGTGTCAGTCTTCACTGGCACTTTAGCACTGTGCAAGTAATGCTCTCTGATTCCAAAACACACACACAAATACTGGGCACTTGATTACACATTTTTCACCTATAGAAGCCTAACTTGGAGAGTCAGTCTCAAAGATGAAGACCTGACACTTCCTCTGAAGGATGAGAACCCCATTTCTTCCCTGTGCTGAGACCACTGGCAGATGTAAAGCACCTTCCTCTGACTGTGCTGCACACCCAATCTGCCCATTAGGAGCTCACACAGCTCCTGCTATAAAGCATCTTAGCAACTATTTATGTGCTTAATTCACAAATTAAAATTTTCCAAGTAAAATACAAAGGCACCATTACCTTGCTCACCCTAAGCACACTTTTGATGTACTTTCAGGCTATTATTAGTTCATCTAGTTATTCAGAAACCACAAGACATAAAAAGTGAATTTCTAGGTTAGCTCAGCATGCCTTTGGGTAGCATTATAAAGCCTGGGAAGTGAAATAAGCATCATAAAAATACATGGCCTGCCGTGCAGATGTTACTTTAGCAAAATGAAGTCTGTATTTAAAAATCAGAAAAAAACCACAAAGCTGAACAGCATTTCAGCACACATGCAATGGTATCCCTACCACAGCTTTAACAGCCCTCCACTCTCAAATCTATTTTACTGCTAAATTAGCTTATAAGTAATTTCTATTTTCCGACCATGAAAATCACTGCCAGCTTTTGTCATGAATCATGCTGTATTTTTAGGACTTCTGTCAGGGGAACTGTTATCTACAAACACCTATGTACCATTTAGCATGCCTAAAGTGAAAACAAAAAAACCCACCCCAATAGTCCAAAAGAAAACACACCCAAAACCCCACAAACCCTTAAAAACTTACAGATCTGATACATAGAGCAACTATCTGTGGGGTACACATTTGAAAAGCAAAAAGCCTCAAGCTTATTTACTCCTCTTTAAACAGAAGAAAAAGTGCTGAGAAGTCAAATGAACAGAAATTATACCGTCCCATTTTCATACACCTGTGTGTTACAGCAATTTTATACACCACATGTCTCTACCACTGTTAGCAGTATTTACATTGCAAGTGTATGGCAGAACAACAAATATTCCCCACAATTAATTCACAGTGTTACATGGGGTTTGTTGCTTAGCTATCGAGGAAAACATTTAATTTAATCAAATTCAGCCTTTTCCTCTGTATTCCTGCTCCACATTCTATTGTCTCCAATTACAGCACCTTCTCTCTCACACACACAGACACACACAGGGAACGCTGCCAAGCAGCTCCCTCCGGAGCCAATGTCATGGCTACTTTTCAGATTACTAAAAGGGAATATGTAAACTGCACTGCCAAGTACCCTATCCATAGGGATTAAGTGTGTCATTTCAGAATCCCTAGTCTCAGATGAGTCAATCTGAAGTCCTCTTGCTCCAGCCTGATATCTCAGTCAAGTCATGCCTCCTGACAGCTAGTCACGTTATACTCTACTGTTGCCAAAGTTCAACTGTGACTCCCTTATGTTTAAATTGGGCACCAAAAGACTTTAGTACCAAAGCTCCTCATTCATAACCGAAGCATTATCTAATGAATATTTAACTTAGATATTGATATTTTCAACAGCAGTTCCGAGAAACTGAACTTTGACACAGTTACATAGATGTTTGTTAACCAGGACACTAATAAAATGCACTGCACGTGCACAAACTTCCATCACCCTCTTTTGGTAATGCTCATTTAGAGGCAAACTTGTGCTGAACTCTCTCATTCATTAGTTCTTACTTCTCTGTGTATCAAATGTCGAACAAAACCAAAGCCAAACAACCCCCTCGCTTTCACATTTGAAGCATCTGTCAGTTCTCGAGATGTAAATTTGTGAAATAAAAAGAAAAGAAAAGAGAGGCATCTATTCTAAGTCTTCTTCAGTCATAGTTTGCTCATCCAGACACAAGTGACTCCCTTTACTCAACCTGGGATGCTTCAGTCAAATGACATTTACTAAGACAGGTAAGCAGGAGCAATGTGTTTTGTCAGTCAGTTCCATCCCCTGAGCCATCTCCAGGTATATGCAGCAGAAAGGGCTACAGTCAGCTTTGCAAAAATAGAGCATCTTCCTTTAATAAAGAAAATATTTCATTTACTGAGATTTCAAAGGCAATATCATATGAAGAGTGAAAAAACCCCCAGTTTTTTTCACATGACTCCACATGACTCCGCATTAATAGCAAAGCTGCTGTGTAGCTGCATCACTGCTTTCACAAATAAACTAACTGTTATGGTTCTTCCTCACATTCAGGTGGAACTTTGTGTGCATCAGTTTCTGGCCCTTGTCTCTTGTCCTATTGCTGGACACCATGGAGGAGACCCTGGCTTCATCCTTTGACACCTCCCTTCAGACACTGATGAACATGGCTGAGGGCCCTCTCAGTCACCTCTTCTCCAGATTAAACAGGCCTAACTCGCTCAGCCTGTCCTGATAACTCCAGTTCTCTAATCAACTTCGTAGACCTCCACTGGACACACTCCAGGGGCAACATGTCTCTCCTGTACCAAGGAACCCAAAGCTGGATGTAACACTCCAGGTGAGGCCTCACTAAGGCTGAGTAGATGGACAACATCACCTCCCTGACCTGATGGCAAAACTCTAACTAATGTACCCCACTGATCTTCTTGGCCACAAGGGCACACTCGGCTCATGTAGGCTCTGATTGTTGTTCTCTGATTCCGCATTAGGGGAGTGACGAGCAAAAAAATTATTCTGAATACTTAAGTCAGTATTCAAGTGAAATTTGATTTCGTTTTCTTCAGAATATTCTTTTTTATCTTGTGGGGGAAGCAAAAAAAAAAATGAATTCCATATTATCTCATTGAAAGAACCCCCAAACCAAACCCCAAAGACACTGGCAAGTTAGCAGCAGCTTCGAAATACAGAGATACACGAAAGACAAAACAATCGTCAACAAAAGTGATGATTCCCAACTCAGGCTCTTCTCCAGCTGTTCAGATGTGTACATACAGAGAATAAAATAACTGTAAGGCTGGTTTTCCCTCTTTGGGGAATTGCTGTCTTTTCCATCACTGCAAACACCACTTGAAGCAATTGTCATGTCTGAAGATCTCTTTGCCTCTCCCCTAGTCTTTTTCTAACAAAACACACTATAAAGCCTCAACTAGAATGGTATAAAATGGAACAAAACTGTCACTGAACCTTAAAGTTATTGATAAAATTCCTTCATCCACATACATTTAAAAATACATATAAATAAAGCATTTATTTTTTATCCCCTTTAAGCAATATCTTACTATTATCTGATCAGGTAGGTCAACCTGTACAAGAAAAAGCATTGTCAACTTCCTTAATTCATCATGTTCATAAACTTACACTGTTGCAAGAAATTGCAATCTAATATAGTGTGACTAAGGATAAGCATGCAAATGGTTTCAAGAATAGACTTGATGGTTGGAATGTAGCATGAATTTTCTCTACCCAGTTTAATAATCCTTTATGGAATATTTTGAGCACAGCATGAAATTCTGTAGCTATGCAAGCAACATTTTCCATCAAAACCTAAAGAGAAGTTGAACTCAGACAGTTACAGAGGCTATTGTTTCACTATTTTCAGGCAGCCTATAAAGAAAGAGAAGTACATTGGCAAGGTAAAGGACTAGTGAATTTTCCACACAAAAAAAGTTTGAGACCTCCAAGAAAGAGACCGTCCTTTCAAGGGAACAACAAAGTTATGAACAAACAGAAATGTGCACATTTTTATGATTCTACTAGTATTTGTTTGAGATATAGTATATTGAGAAAAGGGCTTGTCCTCTACAGCATATTGACGTTTAGTAGTGAACTCTGACACATTCAGTATTGTCTCCTTGAAATTTTAATATAAATGGGAATGTCTCAAAAAGCAGACACACATATGGATTTACAGTAATGAAGATCAGCTAAGGCCAAAATCTCCAGTTTTGGCATTTGAATGTATACTCTCACATTTTAGCACGCTATTGCTGGTTGTACTAGAAAGAGAACCTAATGAAAGAAAACATTTATCCATATAAACCATGTGCAAATGGATGATCTTATTTGCATTCTGTGATGAGTATATGCAAATCCATCAAGCACATGCAAAACTGGGATGAAATATGCAAGCAACAATATCCATACACCACATACAAATAAAATGATCATTAATAAGCTGAAGTACAACTTCATTAGCACAAGGGTTTGTAGCTCAAGATCCCTCCCATTGCTGTAGCAGAAAAGTTCTAAGTATGCCCCTATCTTTCATAGCACTCCTTGACTAGCTTGATACAGCTCTTCTCCTGTTCTGCCACACAAGTACTTGACATGAACACAGACTGTCATCCTGTTTCCATGCTGTACTAGTGAACGTACCTTAAAAGCCTTGAAATGGTCTATTGATCACACCCCTCTTATTAACTTCTGAGACATAATGATGCTGTAATCTATAAACCTCAGACCCTCTTGAACAGGCCACAGAACAACCATTAAGTTAGTTGTTCCTCATAGATCCCTGGAATTGTATTTCAATCTGCAGTGGAATGCAGCAAAAATATTGTTAGAGGAGTTGACTGGAGAAGATTAGAATTAGTTGGAAAACCCAGCTGTCACAGTTCATTATTTCCAACAGATTCCATGACAGTCCGCCAGAATTTGCCTTACAAATTGTTCCATGATGCCTTAACAGAGAAAAACAATGTCCACAGGTTTCAAACTCCACCTTACCTTCCTAAGGCACTGACTGCCCTGGGAACCTGACAGACTGCTCAGGGGTCATGCTGAGTAGTCATGAACCTGTTGGGAAATTCATTTCTTACCCAAACTGGTATGTTTTGGGCAAAGAATGTCACAGAAGTTACTATTTCCCAGAAAACTTCAAAACAACCTGACTTTTCAGTCTGTTTTGGAAGAAGATCAAATTCCAAGAGCTAACTGGAGATTTTGATTAGCTCTGGGAACATTATATGTCATATGTTCTTGGTTGTGTGCAAATTCCAATAATAAGTAACATTTAAAGGCATTCTTTATCAAGCTGAGTGAACTATGCATGTCCTACAGTTGTTAATGCAAATACAGATACAGTTGATTACATCTACTCAGGCGAAAAAAAGAAAAGGGAATGGCAGAGCAATAAAGCCATGATGATGGAAGGAATGTTTATCTCCTCAAGCCACTGCTTTATCAATACAAAAGCACAGAAATCGACATTTTTGTGCATAGCAGGATATAATATCTCGATAATCTTTCATTTAATTTCACAGGTTCAAAATAATCTTCAGTAACCACTTTTCACCAAAATCTAATTTTAATGAGATCTTTCTAATAACACACACAGAGCTGTTTGGAGGTTTCAGGACAGACTCACTGCCACAAATCTGCAGACTGACAACAGTGCTTGAATGCAGTAGTTAAGAAAGGAGATAGTGTTACATTTTGAAACACACTGCAACTACCTTTTGGTGAAAAGATTTAATCCTAGTAATCCATTCTTAATTTCATTAAGACAGTGAAAACAACCGTGGTAGTACTTTCCAAAGCACAAAGCCTATAAAGAAATACAAGCAATGATGTGCTGAGGTAACACACCTGAGACACTGACTAATAATCCAGGAGGTGGTTTGGTTTTCTTTAGAGATTCCAGAGAAGAATGCCCACGTTTCAAACTCATCTCCCCTTTGTTTCAACTTGGTAGCAAATGATGCACTGCATCAAATGCTCTAAATGTAACTTATAGTGCTGGGGGAGGGCTGAGAGAGCTCCCAATTTACTGTGTGAGGTAAGAAACTGATAATTTCTATTTAGCAGAAGAGCAGTTTAACTCAAAACACAGAGCATACACAACCATAGGTTACCTGTGATTATTCTTTCAAAGATTTATAAAATGACATCTGCATAATGAGTTCAAATCCACAACACAAAAGTCAGAAGTATCTCAAGGAGATTCAAAGAAATACTCATGTACTTCCCACTTCAAACGAACTTCCTTTTCCTCTTTCCTGATGAATGCACCTTCAACCATCCACAAAAAGTAAACCAGTAACTAAAAGCATTTCCCACACACCTGTGTGCAACTGAGAAATCAAATGCAGCTTTCCCTCAGGCTAACTTCTCGTTAGCATTTACAGTGTTTGGCAAAAGACTTTGTTTTTCAAATTGGCAATAATTAGGACAACTGTGAGGTGAAACCTCTGAAAAAAACATCACAAAAGCTCCACATGGGCAAATTAATTATCAGCTGATGGCTTTTCAGTTCTTAGTTGCAATAGCATTTTATTACTTCACTGTGAAGTACTCTATCACATATTTTGCATTCTTTTTCAAGTCAAGACAAAAGATCTGTAATATGAAACAGAAATTCTTATGTAGAAAAAGATGCCTTGAAAACAGTATTGGCACTATGAAAAGTACTGGTTCAAAGAAAAAAACCAACCAAACAAACCAAATGTAAACACATCTGAACGTGACTCTTTCTTTCTGGAATGATTGTCTGAAGTTTTACTAAATCTATTATCCACTCAATACTAACTAATCAATGCTGAAAATGAGAACATTTTGTTCCTAGTAAGCTCTTAGGAATGGCAGCTTTACAATATAAAAGTCATACTGGAGTTATGCTGTTTCTTTATGGGATACTCCTACTCTCTTTGAATAAAATCAGTTGGACTGTATAGGGACCACTATTTACAGAGATTTCATTTACTCTAAAATTATGATCTTTCTGTAAAATTCCTCAATTATGATACAGGAATCTTCAGAGGCTTTATCCTTTATGAATTACACTGAAGAGTATAAAATTGTTCTGCTTTACACAATAGAAGAAATTTTCATTGAATGCATATGACCAACACATGAATAAATCCCTACACTGCTCACCTGATTTAAAGGTAATCATAAACTTACTTATGGATTATGGATATTCTTAAGACACAGCAAATCCTTCTGAGGAGTGAATCACTGTTCATTGATGCTTCTCCTGTCTTACAGGCAGAAATGGATGTACTAACTCTCTCAACAAGCATCTGAAGTTTGATATATCCACTATACTGGTTGAGGTTCAGCTTTACATGCATTTAGTTTTGCTAAGGTTTATGCCACCTGTGTTGAAGAAGGATAACTTAGCTTTTGAAGAAGACTAAAGGTGAAAAACGAAGCAGAACAGCTGAATTATGGCAATAAGTATTCATAACATCTCTATTGACAAAATTAAACAAACATTGTAAGTTAAGGTAGACCTATCATCCAATGAAGTAATTCAGTTCCACGTTTACTTTATGCCTTTATGATTAAAAAAAATCTGACTTTTATGACAAACTTTCTAACTTTGCAGTGGTTGGATGCACATATACAAACCTCAGGAAAGATGGGTGAAAGATGCAAGAGTAAGTAGTTATGACTGAAAAGATCAATCCACATCCCATTCTGCAATATTTCTGACTGAATTCCTATTCTATACTTTCTCAATTAGCATCAAACCCCCCAAACCCACCTGAAATAGACATTTCAAAGAATTTTTACAGCATTCATTTCGATTCCCCACTGCATTAAACATTCTAAAGAACAGTCTCCCAGATATGCTTCAGGTAGTCTCAAGCACTCGAGAAACTTTTCAGTCATCCATATGTAAAGTTTCTAATTCTCCCTGTTTAATTCTCCCATTGCACTGCACAAACAGAAAGTGTTTTCTCAAAGTCCTGGTCAAGCCGTTTTGCAAATCTGCTGCCGCCTGCAAGTGAGAACGGAGAGAGCTTTAGTCCATTACTGTGACAGGTAGTGCTCTTACTAACAACTGCTTTTTACTCCCCCTGACAAATGTGCTCTGTGCCATGGCTGACGTTTGTGTAGTAATCAGGACTGATGGATGGGGACGCCGGTGCTGCCGAAAGTGCCCCCGTTTTAATGTGAGCGATTTGTCAAATGTGCTGCTATCGCGCTGCTGTCAGGCACGGCCAGGAAAGCACTCTGTCATCTTTCCACCAACCAAGGTCACTTTGGCAGCGACAGGAGAACTCTACAATGAAATTTTCATCTTTCCTGGCTCTGTGAATGGCCTGGTCTTCATGGCATTTAGTGTATTGCAGGCAGCGCTTTAAAGTTCTTGCAAAATATCCTTGTTACTAAATGCTAAGTTAGAAGATAAAAATAAAAGCACATGGAAGCAAAAGCTGCACAGCTAACCACCAATGCAAATGTGGAGTTTCAGAAATGCAGCTTTATTGTAAATCCCCCCTCGTCACATTCTCACATGACAGACTTAATTTAGGAATTATTTAACAATCCAAGGACTTTTGTCACCAGAACACCTTAAAATATAAAGACAACATGGTATGAAATGATGATTAAAAGATCAAAGTGACACAAAACTACAAACATGCCTGTGTATCATCACAGATTTTGAGTAAATTAGAATTTCCCAAAACAAAAGACCAAAATACAAAGAAAAGTAGAACCTTTACTCTCTACCATATGAAAATGTAGAAAACAGGTGTCTCTTTCAGCACTAATTGTCATTTAGATGCATCTTACAGGCTTTTTTTTTAGTATAGTAGCTTTAGCAGTGTCCAATTCTGTTTCTTTGTAGAATTAATTTTTCCTTTTTTTTTTGTGCCAACACTCAAAAATATGAACACACCAGTGAGATTCAGATGCTTAGCCATTTTACAAATAAGTTATCTGTATCTTCAGTCACTTAATTAAATACTCAGTCTTCAGTGACTAAGGAATGTAAAGAAATTAGTTGGACACTTGAAAGCATGATGCAAGAGAAAGGTTATACCAACAGCATTTGTGAAGTAACAGCCTATTGATAAACTCTTCTACAGACCAATCCACTGCATAATATGTAAGTCAGGTCACTCCTATCTCTTAAAGAAACAACATGAGTTTGTCCATGAGGCAGAATACAAATCAGCACATACACACTTGCCTACATCTCCTTCCAAAATCATAGAATCATAGTATCAACCGAGTTGGAAGAGACCTCAAAGATCATCGAGTCCAACCCTACTGTGGTTACTAGACCATGGCACTAAATGCCGCATCCAGTCTCAGCTTGAAAACCTCCAGGGATGGTGAATCCTCCACCTCCCTGGGCAGCACATTCCAATGCCTGACTACTGTCTCTGGAAAAAAATCTTCCTAATATCCAACCTAAACCTCCCCTGGCAGAGCTTGACTCTATGCCCTCTTGTCCTACTGACTTGAGTATTTGCTGACAAAAAAAACCCAAAGCCTCTAATAAAACACCATTCAAGATAAAAAAACCATAAGATACATAGGCAGAAAGTAGATGTAACAACAGAAAATGAGATAAATCAAACCACACATCTTTTGCCTGCTACAAGAAGCTGAATGGTGTGGGCAGCCACGCACAAAGTTACTCTCACAGCTACATCCACCCCAATCCCATTGTCAATTACTTTTGTTTGTTTTCAAGGATTGCTAAAATGAAAGATAGTCTAGTTCACAACCACTGATGCTACATGCTTTTTTGCTATGCATTTCTCCACAGCTCCATAACAACTGACAACAGGTGAAAAAGCTTCTGCTTCTGCAAAGTCACTCACAGTGCCCCTACTCACATCCTAAACTGCAGACACCTCCAAGTTAATGCATTTATAGATGAAAAACCAAACATTTCTAACCTGAGTGGACATTCACTCTATGATCGTAAAGCAAATACACATTTACTGTTTTAGTCACCACAGAGAAAGTGCCCTCTCCCTTTTGTCACAGCATATTATCACTTTAAGAGGGGCTCAAGGATTAAGAAAAAAATAATGTTGGAAAGTTGAGAAACCAAAAAAGGTAGACATTGTTTATATCTTATTTAGAAATTGATCTAGTCCAATACTGGTTGTCTCATATAGAACATGTTAAAAACACACCAGGGCATTTGACCAGTCTCTCTTTAAACATCTCTTGCTTTTCCTCTGGCCATTTGCATCATAAAATTTGGATCAGGTAGTGATCTCAACATGCTGTGAAAAATGTAAACATGTCTTCTATGCCAGAAGGCCTTTGTTTGGCTGCAAACTGTGGCTTGGCATTACTGTAAGCATGGAAGGTGAATAATGACTAAATATCTACATAATTAAGCTTGTCACAAACATTCTATTCGAGGTCAAACTTATGTGAAGCTTCAGAAAACTGTGACAGCAGAATCTGGAAATGCAGTTCAGGGAAAATACAACTTCTTGTGAAGGAAGAACTCATGTTTCTTACATTGAAATCTTGATTGCCTCCACATACGACAGAGAGTCATCCCGTGATTGTAACTGCTGCTGTCATAAAAGTTCACACCAAAATAGTCAATGTATGAGTCTCCAAAAATTACCACTTCTACATGTACAGTGTAGATTACATTTCAAGACTGTAATGGTCAATGACGAATTTTAGCTATAGAGGATCTGATTAAAAGCACCTGGAAAAAAACCACATAGAGATAGAATCCTTTGGGGAAGAGAGTACATTGGACAGAGCCTTAAAAAACTATTACCACCACACAAAAATTATCAGCATCAAAAGAAACAAAACAAAAAGAGCAATTTCTAGTCTTACAGTAATATCAAGGAAGCTCAGGATTCCTTATCAAATAGAAAATGTCCATAGTCCCATGCTCACAGATTCATTGCTAACACTATTTCCCATGCAGGAAGTGAAAATAGCCCATGCAGATCTTCCAGTTTCCTTGGCTAAGTGCTTTGTGTTGCCTATTAAATACTTGAAGACAGTCTAGGAATTATTCAATTATTTGAAAACCTTTGAGCTGAAAATCCCCAAAAGTTTACTTTCTGAAAGATAAAAGTAAGCATAAACCAAAACTAAAACTACTATGTTATAACTTTGTAAAAGATGAAGTTTAGATCTACTGATATCTCAGTTCAGTCTGTATTTTAGAAGGAACTAGAAAATTACTCAAAGAGTTATTAAGCATGCTAAATAATGGTAAAATGATAATTACACTGGAGATCTGTCTTAATAAATGAGACGCGAAGGGGTCTTTATTATCCATCCATGTGCATGTAGAATTTAATTAATTATTACCTATAAATGCTAATACCAGAGCTGCCAATCAATCTCCTACACAGTAATTGAGGAAACTCCCTAAAATATCACAAGTGAATGCAGAGGAAAACTCTTTGGTTAGAAAATAGTTAACTGAAGAGCAATATGGAGAGAAGGAATTCCTCAGAGAGCCTAAAGAGAGAGATGTTTTGATCTCATTACATCTACCTTCATAATTATAACAAACTCATCAGCCTCTAGATGAATACCATATATAATCATTTTCCTGCATATTTTCCAAAGCAGGAAACTTAACAAGACATAAATGCTACAGACTAATTTAGGCTATTTGCAGTTCTCATCTCGTCTTGAACTGAAATAAGAAGAAAAGTAGTATAGTTAAGCTAAAAATAACTAGATAGAGACTTGTGCTTGTTTATTTACTGTAATCCTTGCTCAGAGCCAGGCAACTAACAGGTTTATCCTTTTTAAAGGAAGGGAAATTTAGAGCATAGTTAGACTATGGTCTTTAAATAATAAACACCCAATGCAAATAATTAGACAAGCTGGCATACTTCTAAACTACCTAAATGGCTGCTGCCATTAAACCATTTCAAAATACACAAAAAGGCAAAAAAACAAACAACAAACCACCACAAAAATCAAAAACCCAGAAAAAAAACATAACTGAAAGGATTACCCCACCAAAGATTAATTTCAATTAGACTGATAGGACTAAACAAACAAACCAGGGGATTACATGCAGTTAGATGAAATCAATCACATCTAAAGTACAGTAATAACAATCAGGAAAATCCTGACCCACTCAGTGAAGTGGAGCTCTGCCAGAAATACATTTCTTGGCAAGGCTCTGTGCCCACTAATTAGAGACTGAACCATTTGGGGAAAGTTACTCTGTGTCCTCAGGAATTGATACAGAGCTGTCCAAATCCACCTACCTCTTCAAAAGTGAAATTGTGGTGTTACACATATTGGCACAGAATGGGATCAGGCAACAGCATCCAATGCGGATCAGGAGGATTACAGATGAACTGGGGGATAAAGGGTGGGTGTATGCACACATGCACAACACCTGCTTTGTATTCCCCCCAGAAAGGCACTATTTTTCTTCATTAGCTGACTGTGCTGGAGAGCGGGCGAAGCTGGCAAACCTTTGCTTCCACAGTAGCAATGCTGTTCCATAGCTCCAATATGAAGATCACTGAAGGAAGTAATGGTCTATCCCCTGAATACAGCTATTTTTAAGGACACATCCATAAAAGGGAAACACTAAATACCCACACACCCATTTGACACCAAATATGAATTCCCTGCTTAAACCCAGATCTTTCAAATCTGTTTTCTTCCCAGTCTGCCTCACAGTATCAATAATGAACTGGTATGTGCTTTTATGTGCAGGGAGGAGAGACACAAGTACTATCTCAAAGAGTGGTCCCAGCAGTGACTTGCTCAAACATCTATGTGCCTGCTTCATATGCTCAAGATGGAATTTCCTTCTAGACAGTCATCATACACCACTCTAGTTAGTCACCAACAGTTTCTATATGAACTGCAGTTTCAAGTGGGGTGGCACACCAATTGGACTTGGAAGGAACCACATTTATACATTTCTAAAATCACCAGGGCAGCAGGAGCTCTGCTTCGGCGAGCCTCAAAATCTGGCCTGATAAGGAAATTGGTTTTTAACATACAAAATGAACTGAAGCCTCTTTTAACACTTCATAAGCATAATGGGCATATTTCAGGTGTGATGTGTTTAAACTGTACACTGAAGGAGAATCCAGCTTTCCTTTTCTACTTTGCAACTTAACAAACATAATATCACATATATAAGTATTTAAGAATACCTTCCTGCCCCAAATCACAAGCAGCATTAACAGATAAAAATGAGCAAAAGCCCATGGGTAGAGGCACTTAAAAAGAACTGACACAATCATTTGTATGTTTTGACAAAATAGCCACAATTTTAATGTAAACCAATTTAAGCTTCATTTTAAATGCTTATTTGCTTGCCAAAAACATATGTTCCACAAATGCTAAAGACAATACACAGCTTTGAAAAAATAGCAACTGTGGTTGAAGGGCTAAATTTGACCTGAAATCACGCAAGTACACAGATTTTGTAACTTTTTTTTGAAACCCAAACATATTAGCATAGCAGGTGTCTCACCATCCTTTCTGTCAGCATGCTTTACACTGCCTTTGTGCGCTGACTGGGATGCTTGAAAAGGTCATAAAAGAGAAAGGACAAAAAAAAAAAAAAGAGGAGGAAGTATCAGAATATCATAAAACAAGCTCAAGTGCTGACTCATGCTGTAACCACACAGAGCTGAAAACTAGGCCAGGAGAAGAAACGATGGAGAGTCTGAATAATTCACTGCCATCAGTAATGTGTAAAATTTGCATTCAATGAAACAGCATACAAAGGAGCCGTCCAGCTTCCAAGCAAGAGCCTTAATTGGAAAATCTTCTGGAATGTATTCCTGTCCTTAATTCCTGGTGCAGACGACAGACAAGAGGAGCAGGGTGGCACTGCTCTTGCCAGTGCCCTCCAACAAAGGGGAGTGTTGTTGCTGTGCAGGCAGCCACAGCCGCTGCCCAGCGCTCGCGGGGGGAGTTCTCCAGAGCTCAGCTCGGGGATGAACACTGATGGCACACTGGAGACCCCACCTGCCCCCCTACCACCCTCAGTGTCTTTTTAGTTGACTATTATTTGGTACTAATCAAGTAAAGCAGACTAATAACTTTCCTATTCAGACATAATTCATTATCTGTGTTTACCCAAGCTGGCAAAATTTAGAAAGATCCTTCCTTCCAGCCTTTTTAATTACCAAAATTCTACTTGCTTTAAAATACCATAGTCTCCCTTGAGTATTCAGCAGTGCTGAAGATCACCATGGCAATAAGAAAATGGTGCCAATGTTATCTTGGCACTGACTGTCTATAGATCTCAGGAGACTTAGCACAGGAGAAAATTGAGCTCACGTAAAAGCAGGAACTCACTCTCTCTAATGACTTTAATATACCTTTTATTTTCACTAATTTGATGCTCAAGAAGTTGAATAAAAATCCCCAGAACCTCAGAAGCTTATACTTTTCTAAACAGACAAACATGATACCTAATGAGTTTACTATTTCAAGGTGAAGTCCATTTGACTCACATGGGGAAATAAAAAGTCCTACAGGTAGCCAGATACATTGGAAAGCATTGCCAATTCACTGGAGTGTGAAAAACAGCCCACATGGAAACAAAGTTTGAGCAGAAAGATTCTGGAGTTCTTCAGATCCCTTAGATTCAGGCATTTGATGAAGCTTTGCCCAACAACCACAATATGCCAAAATATGTAGTTCTGCTGCACAGCACAACAATTGCCCATGTTTGGAGTTTGCTTTTCCCTTGGGGATTTTTTCCCCCTTCCCTAAAATATGTAAGGGGAAAAAAGGGATATGTTTTGTCAGAATTATCTCTGTGAGCTAATACACAACACAATCACACAACAACTGGCAGCAATACAAATGAGAAGGATGTGTACTGCAGTGACTGCAGCAGTACTCCCAACTTTTAAACTGGCCTTTCTGGAAAAAGGCAATGCAGCAGAGGACTATCTCCTGAAGGCCAAGTATCACACAGACCACAGTGATGACACATACCAGAACCAACTCCTACTAAGCCATGCAGGTCAAGACAGAAACAAAGAGCACCTTCCCTTCAAATCTGCTGTACTGCCAGTGGAACTGCAGCTTTTCCTTTTCAGTTTCACCTTTTCAAACCAGCCACTGATACATTCTGTTCTTTTCCAGTCAGCAAAGTGGACAGGGGAAAATAGGCTATGGATCATTCCAATGCCTATACACACAAAAGGACAAACTAATGCTCTACCAGCTGAAAGACACATTCAAAATATCAATGAAGAATGAAAATGCTACATAAGAGAGGGATTTAACTCCATATAGTGCTGAGTGGAATGATCATTCTGAAGTAACAGGCTTGAGCGTGAAAAGAAATTGCCAGTCCCCTCAATTCTCAATTTATAAATCTGATTCCTAATTTCTATGTACCACTCTCACTGCATACACACAAAATAACTTTCTAAGTGGTTAATACAAACTGTTGCTGACATTTTTGTTAAGGAAGTAAAAGGAACCTATTAGAATATTGTTTTACAGTGATGCAGTAGAAACAGCAATACTTCTGCTTAAGATATATTTTGGAAGAGTGAGTAGAAAGATTATGGTGGGGGGTGGAGAAGCCAACAGTGACTCTTCCACTTGCTGCATTCTGATGGTCAGAACATTGGCATCAAGTGTATAAAAGCCATATGCAATGTCTGGCGTTCACACAGTCAGAAGCGTCTGGGATAGTCAGATCTTCAATTTGAATCAGATACTTACTTCAGTCACTGTCACTTGTGTCTCTCGATTGCCAAAGTTACCAGGGTACAAATTCATTCACAAATTCAACTGAATGCTTTCATCTAAAAAAATCAGACATTCTGATGCAGACAGGCTTTTTTTTAATGTAGGTGAAAGGGGTTGGGGTTTTTTTTTTCATCAGAAAGCAGGGAAGGAATAAATATTAACACCCTCTGCGTGTGTCACCACAGAGAATTACTGATACCTGTAGAGCTCAAGGTTAATATACAGGTATTGCTAACACATTGTACAAAACCTGCAGGTGAGTATGGGTTTGAAAAACAATGCTGAGATTGCATAGAGAACATTCTACTTTGCAAAAAGGATATTGCATTGCACAATGTTGAATGAATTCAGATCATTATGAATAACATCAACACCACGATGAGGTCAGAAAGGCTCACAGCTTATGCAAGTTCATGAGAACTTTTAGCAAGAAATCTTGCAAGTTGCACTTGGCATAAGCATGGCTGGTAATGGCTACAGTGCTAAAATTCCCATGAGAAATGTGATATCCTGTGCAAAAATACTGGAGTTTGCCACTGAAAAGCAGAAACAGAGATTGTAGTCAGTTGCCAAGCCAGCGTTACATATCTAAAAGGTGTCATTGCCCTGTTCAGCTAACTGGAGCTCAGACAGACTCCAATTTGCACATGGCTGTGAAAAGATGCTTAGCTGGTCACCCACACACAAAAGAATCTCAGAAAATAATCACTATTTATTTAATAACAGAATTATAAATGGGTGGGATATTTTCCACCCTCAAAACATGTATGTCAAAAACAGCCCTGGGAGAAGATCTTTCCAGCTTTTCAGGATGGACTTTTCAAATTATCAGTGTGAAACTGTAGTTCCTGCTGCTTAAAACAACAGGGACTGGGTGGCAGGAGGAAGATGACACCTTTCCAAACACTGACGTTTGCTTAGCACACCTTTCTGGAAAAATAACATAAATTTCTGCTGGATTACAGTTAGAACAAAGTTAATCCTGACTCAATTAGCTTATTGGCTTTTCTCTCATGTGGTATGCCAGGATCAGAAAATTGAAAGGAAGAATTAATTAATTTATGGTTATTTTTAGCTAATAAGCTCAACCTTTCATGTTACCTGCCTTGGCATAACAGGGCTCTATCCTTTCCAAATTAGTTCTTCTAAGGAAGTTTTATCCAAAGTGACCAAGAGCAAACCTGTGATCCAGACAAGAACAGATCATCCTGCTTAGCTTAAATGTCCTATGCAGACAAAGTTACTCAGCCAAGTACACATGAAAGGGCACAATCTAGCTCTTGAAATACAAATGGATGCTGCAGGTTATACTCCTCTGTGCACAGCAGTCATGCATTTTGGTTCTCCATCCTGAATTTGAACCTATGCAACCGAAACCGTATTTGGAAACAGTTTCTTTTTGTAATTTCAAGTAAAGAACTGTTTAGTAACAGGAAAATACTGTTGGCTGGAGAAAGGTCTTTTTGGCAGTCAAAATTTTTCATGTTTGAAAGGACCAGACTGCATTTTTAGATTTCAATCTTCCTCTTGAGATAACTTAAAGTAAAATAAAATGTTACTGAGAATAGAAAGAACCAAATTTCAGTTCAAAAGAACAATTACTAATTAGAATCAATGACCTTCAATAGTCAGATACACTATTTCATTGCATTACAGATACCAGACTGCAACCTTTCACTCAAGTTATTGGCCCAGGGTTTAACAACTGACCACTGAACCTGCATGAAATTTATTCCATTCCTGCCTGTGAAATTCTTTACCTCTATGCTTAGCTACTTTCACCTTCCCTGAGTGTTTTCCCCTAAGCACTGCATTTTTATTTTACAGCTTGAAATGAAAATGCTGCATGTTTTATTAGGTTCAGCTGTCTTACTTGGGATGAGACACCAATGTTGTTTGTTAATTTAATATGCAGCTCTGGCACAAATGTTTTATTTGCTTGTTGTTTCCCCTCTCCACCTCTCTGGCATATGTCAAATGTTTAAACAATATTGTCTTAATGGCAGATTAATCTTAGTACTTCAAGCACAAGGTCAGTTTTCTGATGAAAAGAACAAGCTGGAAAAATTTAATTGTTTTAAAGTTGAGTTAGTTAGGTTTTTAAATAGTTTAAGTTTAATCACGATGTGTTTCAATTAAAATAAAATTTTTTACAAAATAAAAACAAACCAAAAAAAACCATAAATCCATGCCAGCACTTTCCAGTTTACAATACATTCTAAACCAGCAGTTTAGAAGCATATAAACAAAATATAGTAGCGTAGGTTTGAAACAAGAGCTGCTATGATAAGCCTCCTGTCAAAAAGGCCTTCTACTTGCTATTTTCCTAACAAGCTGTTGCACTACAAAACATTAACCAGTATGAAATATGGGTTTTAAATTAAAACCTCATTGTATCATAAGAAGTAGTCAAACCATACTAGTCTACTGATACCTCAACCAGTGAGCACAGTGGCTGCACCATCCCATTAGTAACTCAAAACAGCATTCAGCAAATGGAGTAAGGCTGAAGATAACAGCAGTTAGCTAATTCGTGTCTCTACTGGTCACATCATTGCTGAAAAGAAGTCCTCAAATAGTCATGTTTCACTACAGCCATTCCCCTGTGCATGCACTATGCTTTGTCCCTGCACAAGGCAGAGTCAAACCCTCTTCACTCTTGTTATAGCCATTACAAACATCTCCTTCCTTCACACCAAAGTGTGAGCCAAAGTCCTGTAACATCTCCCTTTATGATTGAAATGCCTTTTTTTTTTTTTGCAATACCTCTACTGTCAAACCTTGTTTATTATCTCCATTATCTGTGTACCTCACATTAATTAGGATCCATACCAGTACCCTACTTAGTGATTTGTTTTACTAGCTATGTTCTGAAAGGATGCAGCAGAATTCAGAAATTAAAATTCAAATAAAGAAATGTAATATATACTTCCTCATTCTATTGTTATCATCTAAGTCCTACTGATTAGGAAAAAAGTTTCATTCTGAGATTCAGTAGAGCAAAGCAGTTTTCTAAAGTAAGCACATTTCTGCTAGTAGAATCTGATTTAAGATTGTTCATAAGCAGGAAGAAAAGCCTAAAAATATTTAGATACTCTATGTAAGTAGGTTATAATTAGATTATTAACTCAAGAAAGGAGACCATACCTTCCCACATATTTGTTCAGCACTTAACAGAACTAGGCTTTGACCTACAGAGGCATATGGACTGTACCCAACGCAGGATCAGGAAGTGCTTTCAGAAAGGAAAATAGTTTGCTGACAAATCAGTTGATTTGGTTCCAGCTATAACACTGACCTACTTGTACAGCATACTGTAAGGCATTTAAATTTCACTACCTATAAAAGAGAAGACAGCCTACCTATTCCACTAAGGAAACTGGGTTGCTGCTCCCTGATTTTATATTTCAAGTGAGCAGATTATCTAGATGCAGCTCTTACAGCATATGAATTCAGGCTCTTTTTCCAGCATTCATGGGAAGGATGAGCAATTGTGATATTCTGTTCTGGGAAGAAATTAATGCAGGAAGACAAGGAGCTAACCAATCCTTTTTCTCCATGACAGGAAACAGATCCAGCCACACTTGAGCAAGTATATGTGTGCAACAACTGCAAGGACCCACAAACTTAACTGAGGGAAGACTGCAAAGACAAACTAATTAATATTTATAGAGCATTTGATCCTAAGTGCTTCGGTAAAGATCTCTCTTGCTTTCTTGGGCTCAGTTATCAAACATGTAAAAGGCATAAGTAAATACAGGTAGGACGTAAGAAGCTACCCACATGACTATTACTCATCACACTTTAAGAAGTAATACATTTCTCTTCTACTAGTTGCTACTCTAGCCCTTCTTACTATTTGCATGCAAGATCCTAGCTATTCATAGTAAAGTGAACTGCTGCGTTTATAGACAACACTACGGTAGAACCAAAGGCAAACACAGAAGCAAACCAAGATAAACTAGTTATGAAAACTCCAATCCTCACAAATATGTTCTGATTTCTTAAATAAAGAAAGATTGGTAAAGTAACCACCTTGAATAACAAACACTTTTATCTTTATTTAAAAAGGAAAGTATTAGATAGAAGCATCTCATGAATCCAACTAATCCCAACTCAATATGGCATGCACATCAGTTTATCAGATATTGTTTATCTGAAAAGTTACACTGACAAGTCCCTCTCAGCTTATCTTGCACTATCTGTTTGAAACATTCCCCTTTTTGATCCTGTTCTGAAATCAGAAGAAAGTTGCCTCTAGCATTTGAAATTTAGCTGTCAAATCAATCTCCATAAAACACTTAGTGAAAAAAAAATCATACCAGGTGCTGAAAAGTTACTTACTGGCCTCACATACAAAACCTCTGTACATGACTTTTTCTACTCCCACTTAATAACTATTAATGTTTCATATTCCTTTCTACTGTGAAAGAAATTATTCCTCTAGTAAGATGTACTACCACTGGAGGTAGCTCATACAAATCAAAACAAGCAACTAGCATTCCATGTACAAAAGTTTCACTCTTACCAGTTAGACCACTTGCTTTCTTCTTGTTTGTTTCACATTCTGGTTTACACTTTTTACACTGGATTTATGAGGAAAGGAATAAGGTGCTTTCATGTTATTTGGAAACCAGTCAGGATATTATGGTATCAATGCAATTAAATAATTAAAAATATAATGATCTTGTCTGAAGAGGTATTTCAATATAGCTCTTGGCATAATGATAGCAATTGAAAACCCTTCTAGACTGCAGCCTACTTGGCACTTGCTTACTTATCAACTTATTTGTTTCTATTCTGTTTACAAAGTGGAGGTAATGAAAGAAATCTCAAGGGGATTTTGGTGGGGTTTTCTTGAGGGGTGGGGGCAAGTTCTGGTTGCAGCCAGAACTAGCTCCCTGCATTAAGGAAAAGGCTCCCATGGAATGATAAAGGACTCACTGTTACACTATTACAGGAGATGAATTGCATTAACCCCTGCCCTTCCCCATTGTACTTGCTGCCCACTGAAAACAACAACAGAATTACTAAAATCCCACACTCTCTAATGGGATGGTAATAAGATTCAGAGGCCATTAGGGTAAAGGCAATCCATATTTTACAGTTTAATAAGCTCTTGCTGAAGATGCTGGATCCCTCTTCAAAGCCAACAATTACTGATTTAGTATTAACAAATCCTCAACTGTCAAGACTGCAGAATGCATTCGAGATGAAGTCAACAGCTTACGGTGACAGACTTTTTAAAAGTGTGTAGAAAAATGAAATCACTTAAATTGAAATAATTTGTAATTTTACAGTGATACTGGTTATTACTGTCATTTCATGTTTCTTTACATCCCAATGTCATGGTTATTCAAGTTTGCACATAATTCTCAGAGTTTGTTTTAGAAGACAAGCACTTCTGCCTTGTTTTCTAAGCATACACCTCTTGTCACAAAGAAATAAAACACTGAACATAAAACTATGGGACCAACTGAGTCATGAAATCAAGTTCTCCAGAATCATAGATAATCACACAATTTTTTAATATTATGATTACCTATAAATGGTTTGCCTACTGGGCTGCAGATTCAAAAGAACCCATCATTTTCTAATAGCATGCCTTGAAGTGTAGGGTGTAAAACACAGACTTCCTCTGCCCACTGTTAACTATTTTAAAACACCATATTTAATGTTTTGGAAAGGCAAATGTGATGAAGATTTTCTTAGGCCCTTCTAAGAAAGAATCATCTTATCTATTTTTGTTTGCTGCATCAAATAACTTCCCATTCCCTTGTGTAACTGACTGGGGATGCAAAGAACAGTCCACAGAAGACCTAGTCCATTCTTTACATTCCAGAAACCAAAAATATGGTGGGTATCTACGTGAGGCATAAGTGCTGCTGGATCTAAACCCCCACTTTCCACTATTCTTTTGCTTATTCTATTTCTAATAGGGGGAAAAAACAACCCAATGAAAACACATGCATTTTTAGAAGTGATAATGCTGATACTCAGTTTCGCCCCACAAACATTCATACAGTTCTCAGAGAGGTAGACAGGAGTCACTGTATCTAAAACTTAGGATCACTGCTGCTATAGTATAATCACTTTGTGTCCCAGAGCTCATAATCACACATGCTCCACAGGAAAGCAAAATAAAATATATGGTCCTAAAACAACTAACATCAAAAGGCCTGCAGTAATTTCCAACTGAGGAAACCAATCCTTCACCATTTGTTTTCCATAGCTCTGACAACTTTGCCACATTTTTGAACTTTAATAAAGTTACATCCATTTAGAGAGGCATTTTTTTTTCTCTTTTAGTTATATTAACTTCAGCTGCTCTTCAGTTTATACAGATAAACTGTGAGATCAGGTTCCTCAGCATCAACTCCAGCACATCAAACAACTCTGTCTCAAAGGGCACAACATAAAGTTCTGAGGGGGCACACTAGTTCCTCTGTGATAAAAGATATAACAAGCAGGTATGCCCCAAGGTAGTAGTTTCCAGATATTAATTGCCTAGTAGGTCCCTCTCAGATCAAGCAGAGTTTCCAAGGGAGACTGACTCAAGCCTAGCTTGCTTTCTAAAAATGTCATCTTGTCCATACTGCAGTGAGGTACTTCGAGTGGGAACTCACCAGCTTACTAAGAAAACAACCTTGACAACTCACCAACAAACTAAGGAGGCATGAACA